>NC_056733.1:791132752-791432752 GCF_019279795.1 Protopterus annectens | reverse complement strand
TCAATTCTCTGCCCTTCCCTTTGGCTTATCCACTTCTCCCAGACTTTTCACAAAATGTCTGGCTCCCGCCATTGCTTTTTGCAGGGAAAGAAATATTCATATTTACCCATACTTAGATGACTGCCTAATTTAGGCAGTCAGCAAAAGCTGCTCAAGCACCTGACCTTTGTAAAGGACCTACTGACCTCCCTAGGGTATACTATCAAAGAAAAGAAATCCAAACTAGTACCCACCCAACAAATTATATTCCTGGGAGCAAGCCTGGACACAGCATCCCAGATGACATTCCTTACACCAGAAAAACAAACCCACCTGACAGACTATTTCTCTCAACTAGCCACCAGACCCCAGTTATCCACAAGGAAAATCCTGCAAGCTCTGGGGTTCATGGCTTCTTGCATTCTACGCATTCCATATGCCAGACTGCATATGAGGAAACTACAATGGTACCTAAAAGGCCTTTGGTGTTAACACTCTCAAGACCTGGAAACTCTTATACCAATGATACCTTGTTTAAGGAAAGATTTTCTTTGGTGGGCAGCAGCATGCTACCACAACAAGGGACTACCCTTCTCACAACCCCATGCCACCAAGACCCTCACCACAGATGCATCAGACTATGCCTGGGGTGCACACCTGAATGGCAAGTGCATACAGGCCAATGGAGCCCACATCAAATACATCTGCACATCAACCAAAAATAGATGTTAGCTGTCCAGCACGAACTGACAGCTTTAGGTTCATAGGTAAGTACTAGGCTATCTGCCTGAGGGCATTTATAAGCCTAGCCAGAGTGTATCAGCTTTCATCGCCCCATTGATTAATTAACTGAGCCTCTGTCAAGAAGAGCCAATGAAGTGATCCCAGGGGTGTATTTTCTATTACCCATCCACTCGTCAAGGTTTCTCTTGAAGAGTGTTAGTGAGGGGCTCTGCCTAATGTAGTTAGGAATTTTGTTCCAAAGCATGGGGAGTCTCTGTGATAGGAATCTATCCCTCCAGCATGTTCTATTTATTGTTGTGGTGAGGTTTAGTTCACTAGAGCAAGTGGCTCGCAGTGACTTGGATTTCTTTAGGTGGAGCATGTCCATCAATTCTGACATGGCTTTGTAAGTTAGGCAGAGATCACCTCTGATTAAGTGATATGCCACTGAGTACAGCCAGAGTTTTTCCAGTCGGGCTGCATAGGACATATGTTTGAGGCCAGTAATCCTCTTGGTGAGGTACTTTTGTGGTCTTTCCAGCTGTTGGAAGTGTCTTGCGAGGTACATCCCAAATGGGGCATTGTACTCTATGATGGGTCTGATGAGTGACGAGTAGAGGAGCACTATAACCTCTTTATTTCTAGATGTGAACCCTTTAGTAATTAGATGGGCTACATAGAAGGATTTCCTAACTACTTTGGCAATATGATTGTCAAAGGAGAGATTACTATCTAACTGGGTCCCCAGATCTCTTATTACCTCTTCTGTATTAAGGGGGCTGCCACCTATGTGGTAATTCATGGGTGTTTTGTTTTTCCCAAACGGGATGACTGCATTTTTGGCATTTAGCTTGAGACCATGACTTTGACACCAGGTGTCCATCTCAGTAAGGCCTTTTGGAGAATATCCATGTCAGCCGGAGAGTCAATTATGGCTCCCAGTTTGCAGTCATGGGTGAAATTGGTTAGCCATAGTCCTCCTGTGTTTGTCTGTACTTCTGAGAAGTATATGCCAAACAGTAGGGGTCCCAGGACCGAGCCTTGTGGGACACCACTTGTGACTAGTTTAGAGTCGGACCTGGAGCCCGCTATCCTTAACATGTGAGTTCTGTCTGTAAGCCAGTTAGCAACCCATCTTGTGAAGTAGGGGTTTATGCTCAGGCTGGTGAGTTTTTCTATAATTCCCGAGAGTGGAATGGTGCCAAAAACCTTGGCGAGGTCAAGGTAGGCTGTGTGAACCACCTTCCCCTCATCTATGGCCTTGGTGACTGTCTCGAAGAAGTCAACCAGGTTTAGTAGGCATGATCTGCCCTTAACAAAGCCGAACTGGGTCAGGTCAAGTGTTTGGAGGTCCCCAATGTCTTTGTTAATGAGTTCCATGATGATGCGCTCCATAGCCTTGCAGACCAGGCTAGTCAGGCTTATGGGGCAATAGTTACCAGGGACAGTTGTGGCCCCTCCTTTGTGGAGCAGAATAATTGTTGCTGTGTGCCATTCTATGGGCACGTAGCCTGTGGAGAGGCTGAGGTTGAACAGTGTGTTTAGGTGGGGGGGTTAGTTCATTCTGTAGTTCGTGCAAGATGCAGCCTGGGACACCATCTGGCCCCACTGACGCTGTGCTTTTGGCTTTTGAAAGGGCTATTTTCACCTGTGCGTCTGTGATTTCTGGGACACTACACTTTTCCGGTATTGTTGTGGGCCCTTTTGAGATGGGTGAGAGAGGGGTGAAGTTTGCACTGAATCTGCCAGGATGTTGGCAATATCAGTAGGATCAGTATATTCTGTGCTATTTTGCACTAGCTCAGAGCATATCTGCGAGTTGCCACTTAGATTCTTGACATAGCTAAAGAAGGCTTTGTGGTTATCTTTCGAATCCTTGGCTATTTTCAGACCCTTCCTCTCCCTGGGGCTCTACTGATCAAAACAGAAAACACCACTGTGATGTGGTATATCAACAAGCAGGGAAGGACTCACTCATATCCTCGGTGCAGGCTCGCCATGACCCTTTGGGACACGGCCTCAGCCATGCAACTACACCTGTTAGAACAATTCCTGCCAGGCTCTCTAAACTCTCTGGCAGACAACTTAAGCAGAAATCTTCTGGACCCACACAAGTGGCAGCTAGACCAAAGAACCTTCACCCTTGTAACCCAGAAATGGGGCACTCCAAAGGCCGACCTCTTTGCTTCCCACTCCAACCATCAGCTCAGCAAGTTCTGCACCAGGAAGCCTCACTGCAAGGCCTGGAAATTGGATGCGCTATCCTTCCAGTGGGTCAACCTCTCGGTCTATGCATTTCCCCACTACCATTCATTACAAGGGTATTGCTCAAAATAAGGAGGAAAAACCGAGGACAATCCTGGTTGCAGCAGACTAGCCACTCCAGCACTGGTACCCACTGTTGTGCAGCCTGTCACCTCTGCCACCATGGCATCTCCCTCAGATCCCAACACTCCTGACCCAGAGGGAAGGAGAATTCATGCATCCCCGATTGCAGACCCTCAGACTGGCAGCCTGGCTTATTCCCTGACCACTGCATAAGCTGCCAATCTCAGCAAACAGGTTCTAGATGTTATACATGAGGCCAGATGCCCTAGCACTAGAATGTCTTATGCTGACAAATGGAAAAGGTTTTGCACCTGAATTCAGGCTAAGGGAGCCGGGACGGCACAGCCCTCCCTACCTCTCATCCTGGATTACCTTGCTGACCTACTACACAGGGATCTATCCTTTTCTTCTATTAAAATTCATGCCTCTGCTGTCTCTGCTCATTTCAGCATAGAGCCACCTCTTTTCTCACACCCTCTCATCAAACAGTTCCTAAGAGGAGCTAACAACTTGAGACCACCCAGAAGAGCACCTACCCCTGCTTGGGACCTAAACTTTGTGTTGGAAAAGCTCACCCTGTCCCCCTTTGAACCAGCAGCTTCAGCAGAGTTAAAGTTTCTCTCATGGAAGACGGCCTTGCTTCTGGCCATCACTTCAGCAAGAAGAGTATCTGAGCTACAAGCACTAATGGCTGTAAAGCCCTTCATCATTTTCCATGCAGACAGGGTCTCCCTCAGGACTAATCATCCTTCATGCCAAAAGTGGTGTCCAGTGTGGCTCTCAACCAATCCATTCATTTGCCCACCTTTTTCCCTAACCCACAAAACAAAGGGGAAAGGGTACTACACACTCTAGATGTGCACAGACAGATCTAAATCATTCAGAAAGACTGATCAATTGTTAGTCAGCTTTGCTGCAGAAGCAGAGGGCAAAGCCATATCCAAAGAAACCATTTCCAAATGGATAGCACACTGCATCCATTTCTGCTACAAGCAACATGGGACCTCCCCCTAAGGGGGTCAAGACACATTCTACCAGAGCAACCTCCACCTCTGCAGCTTTCCTCAGAGGGGTCCCCACCAGAGACATCCTGGAGACTGCAACATGAACATCAGTTCATACCTTCACCAAGCATTACCACCTGCCTATCTTCTCCAAATCGAGGGCAGGCTTTGCCACCGCAGTCTTGCAGGGCATCCTAGCCAGCCCTCAGTCTTCTTGACTGCCTCCACCCTTTTCTTCAGCTTTGGGAATCAAACCAAATGTGATGACTGCAACAGTGAAACATGAATAACATAGTACAGTTGTGTATACTTACCATAAATGTAGATGTTAGAGTGTATTCACTGTTGCAGTCCTGGTTTCCCTCCATCCACCCCCTCTCTCTTTCTCTCTCTCCTTACAAGGAATTATTGGTATTTACTTTCTACTGGTAGTGTTCTTCCGCCATAACCTAGCTCCCAACTTGGGGGCTCCTGACAGAGCAAGAAAAACTGATGTAATGGCATCAGCTGCCTTATTTTATACTACTGACGAGCTGACGTCAGTCCTGGAGTGACAGCAACCAACGCAGAAATACTAAGCCTCTGGTATTCAGACAAACTGAGAACTACCCTGGCAGGGATAACCCAAATGCGATGACTACAACAGTGAATACACTCAAACATCTACATTTATGGTAAGTGTACACAACTGTACTTTTCCTATCTTGTTCTCTCCGCCCATCTCAACAGATGGGACAGAGTCCCCAGCAACCAGGATTCCCAGGTGGCATTATGGCGGAATACCTGTAAATATGGTGGAACCAAATTTTCCTCTAGATCTGGAAATCACGTCCAGTTTGTAATGATTGAAAATGTTATGCATACTAGACCAAGTTACTTAAACATAATTATCTTTCAAAAATGAATATTTAAAAAAGGCAGAAATTGAAACAGATCTGCTGGAGTGTTCTTTTGAGTTTTATGAATGTGGTATTCCCTTGGTATTGCAGACAAAATTAATTTTAATGAGCCATCTAGACAAGGTGACTTTAGAGACTTTGAATCCGGGTTTGGTTTTGTTTTGGAAAAAGAAATTCCACACTATCATGGCATCTCGACACAGTAGATAAGAACAGGTTCTCCCTATTTGTTGATGTACCACACTACACATGTATTGCCTGTCTGCACAGCAATCACACCCTGGGAGATAGTCTTGAAAAGCCTGCAACCATAGGAAGATTGCCCTCATCTCCAGAACACTGATGTCAAGATGAGCCTCTCAACTGGTTCTTGGTCCTTAAACATTCCTCCCACATAATACCTATCCACCCCAAAAGGGAAGTGTCCATGGTCACCGTAGCTGAAGGAAGTGGATAGATATTCAGACAACCTTGTGCTAGTAAGTGCTGGTTATCCAACAAGAGATGTGCTGACAGCAGAGCGAGGATAGTTTGATTGGGAGAGACTGAGTTAGTAATGACCATTAAACTGAGAGGGTCCACTGCAAAACCCTCCAGAAGAACCTTGCATGCAGCATCAGAGTTAAGGAGGCTGTCATCAAGCCTAGTAAGAAAAGGAATAGAGAAACTACAGGACATGCATAGGCTTTGACCTGTTCTGCTTGAAGATGTAGTGAAGTCAGCCTTGTTGGGAGAAGTTTTGCAGTTTGTGACATGACAATTTACAAATGACTTTATATGTATATATATATATATATATATATATATATATATATATATATATATATATGGGCAAGATTTTTTTTATAGTTTACAGAAGGATTAATACTTTTTTTTATAGTTTACAGAAAGACTGATACAGCTGGAGCAATCAATCTATTAATCTATTGCTTGGATTCAGGACTATTTTGTACCTGCAAAGAGGATTCAATTATCAAAATAGGGGAATGCCTTAAATGAGGAGATGTGCTGCCACCACTGCCATGTATTTTGTGAACACAAGGGGGGTTGTTGTGAGATTGAATGGCAAGGTTCTGAATTGATAATGGTTGGCTCCCAGCTTGAAGCATAATTACCTTCTGGACTGGTGCACTATATTCACACAGTAATAGACATCCTGAAGGTGTACACATCCTGACTGCCTTCTTCAGAAGAACAACAATGGATTGCACAATGGGCATTCAAACTATATATTTTTTAAAAACATGTTCGGTGTTCTGAAGTCCAAGATGGGCCTGAAGTCCTTGTTCTTTTTTCTGCACCAAAATGAGCTTAGAGTAGACTACAGATCCATTGTGGTCTGGTTGAACCTCTGGGGTGACCCTTTTTTCTTAACAGATAGGCAATCTCTTGGGCTATGATCCTTCTTTGTCAGGGTGGAATGTCTGGAAGGATCTTGTATGATATGGTCAGTTTGGTTTGAAAGGGGATTATGAAGCCACTGAATATTGCACTCTTCACCCAGGAATCTTCAATGATGGCCAACCAACACTGTAGATGAAGACACAGGTGTCCCTTAACTGCCTCGAGAGGGGAACAGATGGACAATTTTTCAAAAGTGCTGGAAGGGTTTATCAGGGAAAGGTCCTCTAAACACTTGGTTCTGCAGACTACCCCTGTCTCCGGAGTGGTGTCCATTAAAGTTCCCCCCTCTGCCTCAGGATGGCTGTAGCAAAAGAGGAAACAGAAGCAAATTGTTGGGATTTCCTGAACCAGAGACATTTTCTATCCCTATGATTACTAGTAAATGTCAGTAAGCATTGGAAAAATGAGCTCCTATGACAGGCAATGTTTTCCCTTCTTGCTCACTCTAAGATAAGACATCCTTAACCTTGGGTCTGAACAAAGATAAGGTACCATGGGGGTGTTTAGGAAAGATGCCTTGAAACTGTCTGCAAAGCTGCATAGCTATAACCAGGCATGACGATGTATAGCTATGCTGGTATCTGCTGCCCTTAACACATCGACTGCATTAGAATCTAGCCTAGTAAACAACATGGTAGCCAATTGAGACTCCATGGACTTTCTCATCTCTGTTGTATGGGGTCTCCTCATGGAATGTTGCAACTCAGCTAATTCCTTTTGGAGTCTAGAAATATCAGAAAAATAGCTCAAACTCCTTTGGGAAAAGTTCTCAAAGCATAGACATGCTTCTCAAAATGATCTACTGCTCTGGACTCTCTGTTAGATGTGTGAATCATGGAGATCCTCAAACAGCTCTTTCTTTGGGACTGCTACAATAATAACTGATTCCACGAAAGCTTCACTGCTGCAATGTGGATGATCATAAGGAGGAACAAGTACCTAGTCTTATGGGGAATTGGTCTCACTACCTCTGGATCCTGCCAAGTCCTCTGTGAGATGTCAATAAGTCCATCAAATAGAGGAACCACCCAGAAGGCAGATGGGCCTGCTCCAAAAGCCTTGAAAAATGCTTCCTCATTGGAGTAGGGGTGTCAGCTTGTGAATTCCCCTTTGCCTTAAAAGTTTCTTCCAATCACTAAAGGAGGTGTCCTCAGGGTGAGATTAAAGGGACCTTTCCCCTTTCATAGAGGTCTTTGTCCTCTGTAAGACACTGCTGAGGGGAGTCTTAAGTACCACCTCTTACAGCTCTACTTTCTGTGCTTTTTCAGTGGGGAATGTGCTAAAAGGCAGAAGTGTCTTTTGCTCATTGAATAAGGGATGGATCAAGGCTTTCTGAAGCAAGCTGTCCCTGGAAAAGATGATGAGATGCTAAATGTACAGATATATCAGGGGCCTGGATGGAGCTGAGGCATGAGTGTTGTCCTCATTCCAAGATGAATTTCAGGCCAGGGTATTCTCAAAAGCCTTGAACCCAGAGAAGGGAGCTGACAGAGCCATGGGAAGTGACCTCCAATCCAGAAAAGTAGACATGTCAGATGATCGAATTCCAGGCAGTGATGTCCCAACCAGATCCAAGGCTGAGACCAAAGCAGACATGTCAATGGCTAAATGCACCCAGAGCCAAGGATGGCACTGAACCAGATGGAGTCATAACCTGTCAGAGTCCCCGGTCTTAACCTCTCAGCTCTGGGACTCCATCAACTCTGGGTACTACAGAGTTGAATGAGTCAAATCACAGCCAACACAGATGACCACAAGACTGTCAATGTCAAAAAGGGGACAAATGGGGGGGGACCATAAAAGGACCAGGGAAGGAGTTACTACAAGAGGGTGTGGGGGGACTGTCTCCCTCTGAAATCAGCACTGAGGGGAGGGAATGACCCCAATGTCTATCTCGGTCATAACAAAGTTTCTTATAATTTTGCCCAGTGTATGTTCACGATGCTTCTGGAGGACCTAACAGACTAGGCTGTGGTAAATGAAAGTGATGGCAAGGCAGGAATTTCAAGAGCTCCTTCTAGGAAGACTTGGATCCCAGGATAGGGCATTTCTTCGGACAGCAATTGCAGATAACAGTCTCTTATTCACATGAGGAAGGTAAAGGGAGTCTAAGCTGACCAAGATTTGACAGAACCGGTGCCAAAGTCAAAAAATGGTCCAGGGACCTGGAAGTTTTGGAGATGCAGCATTCTGTATAGAAGATTCAGAAATCCTCTTTCTTCTTTTTCCTTTTCTTAGCTTCACAGCCATTATCTCTGTACCTTTCTTTGAACCTGTCTTTGTCCTCATCTTTGTCTAAAGCTTTTGAAGCCTGTCTCTCAGTACCTTTTGGGGGGGTGGGCTGAGGACTAGAAGTATTCAATGAAGTTCCAACTGATTCTGCCATGGATCTCAGGAGAAGGCCTCTAAGAATTAATTTATTCTTACTGTCCAACAAGGCCCATTGGCCAAAAGAGGAGCAAATTTTTCCATCTAAGTGAGTAGGGGTCAGGCAGTAAATGCATGGAATATGCAAATCCTAAAGTGGGATCTTGTGTATGCATTTCAAACATTTTTTGAAACCAGAAGTCTTCTCCATCCTAACAACCCCCAATAGACAATGTCCATCAAAATAAAGAAGGTGAGAAACAGTGAAGGTGTAAAAATACTGGGAGAGGTATGACGTTAGAAAAATCACTTATCTGAAAATATGCTCAGCAATTAGCAAAGTGCCGGAGATTCAATCTGACAGGAATAGCAAAAAAACAAGATCTGAGGTGTTTCTGTTACAGCACTGCACTGTGGGAGAGGGGAGCTCAAAGACTGGAGAAAGCTCACATAATGTTGCTGGCTTGGATCACCCATGTCAAGATGACTGGAAAGGACAACATAGGACCCCAGATTATACGTATGATCTATTAATATGATGTCTCATATTATCCAGTGTAAGTATGGAGTTTATTAACAATTCTGATACTTAACATTAGGCAATATGCTAAGTATCACTATTAACACTTAGCTAGACTATACACTGAATTCTTTATGGTTTGCAGTAAATGCAAGCATTTCACTAACTGTAAGCTCATGCAAAATTTTTCTTAATAGCTTCTGAAACCCAAGACATTTCCAGTGAGCATTCCCCCTCCCCTTTGTGGGGGTGTGATACCCATTTATGTCTACCCAGAAATTTCAAAAAATCAGTACTAGCTCCTTTTGTGGGGGGGGGGGGCAAGAGCTTAGAATTTATCTGGCAGCATTAGCCACCCTTTCTCAATGACTGTTGACCTGCTGCTAACAGAGTGTGGATAGAGTGACTGTTAACTGGTCAGCAATGTCCGACTATAAGCATTCTTGGCATCCTAAATAATGGCTGAAACAGTGGGTGCTGGCATGACTTGTTTTTTTTTTATTTTATTTTTTTAACAATTTGTTTTTTTAATTGGTAAGAATTCAGTTTAAAAAAAAAACTTTCTCACCATGAAGCAATTTTAGATGCAACTACATTCATTTTACTAATGAAACAATTACCTACCAATTTCCATTAAAGTGGACTGAGAGCAGAAGCCACAAGTGAGTGGTCTTACTGTTCATTAACATGACTTCTCATTCACCCCTCACACAGTAACAGGCCAGGATAATCAATCCATGCACTGTTAATACAGGAGGTAAGCATTTCATGGTGACTCAGAGCATATAATCTTAATGTTTATTGATTATGTTTAATAATTTGTGAGCAGATGCCCACATCATCAGGAATGGTCTTGTATGCTTATTATAACAAATGATTACTAGACACCAGATATGGACAGTGGTTACAATAAACACTGCAAAAAGCATTGATAATTTTTATTTAGCATGCTAAGAATTACGTTATATTATGTTTTTGTGAGTGGCAAATTGAATGACATACATTACTACTTTGAATTTCTTTTTATATTTCTACTTTGAATTTCTTGTTATATTTGGTTGTACAGGGAAGCTTTTACTCTCTGAAACTAACTGATTCCCCACCATTTAAACAGTTGTGCAGCTGTATTTAAACCTGGAATCTCAGCTAAATGTGTTCTGTAACTGAGGGCCATTACATGTTATTCTGCAATGTTTGCTAGATTATTTCTTTTTCGGAGATGTGTATCTGTATTGATAGGTACTATGAGTAGTCCTATATGAGATTTGTTTTGGGGGAATTTGGTCAAAAACAAACATTTCAGATTTTTTTGGACTGATGAAAATTCTTCCAAGGATACTGACAAAGGTACCAATACTGGTGTTGATTTTAACACACTGAAGCACCAATGTCATAAATGGAAAGTTATATACCTAACATACATAATACTAGATCTTTGATGTCCCACTCCATCCATCTCAACAGTTTGGTTATCTGCCTTGATGGTGATGTGAATTCAAGCCAGCAAAAAAAAAAAAAAACTTCAGAGCATCTCCAGTGCTCAAACACCTGTCCCTCATAATGCCCTGCTCTAGCTGTACTGATTCATATTGAATTTACCTTAACAACAGACAGGAATACCTCTTTCTGGAAAGAGAAGCATGAAAAGTGAACAAAAGTGGTAAACAATGTGTGACCCATGAAGACTTCAGGATTAGTCCATGACGACTCTCCAGAAAAGAATGCAAAGGATATTATGGTATTTTGGAAACAGGAAAGGCGGGTGGAATGTTGAGATGGACAGAGAGGGAGAAAAAGGATCCAATGTTATGGCAAGTACATAACTTTTGTACTCTAAGTTGCCTCTTCCATCAGTCTTGCCAGTTGGGATAGCCGTCCCTCAAGCTACCGAAATCCCTAGGTAGCATTATGGCAGGATACCTTTGAGTCTGGTGGAACTGAACGTCAATCTGAATCTGAAATCGATATCGAGCTTGTAATAATTGACAAAGGTGTACATGTTAGACCAAGTTGCTGTAGTACAGATATCATCCAATGATGAATATTTGAAAAAGGCAGTGGAAGTTGAAATAGATCTAGTGGAATGCATTCAGTATGGTTGAGAGAAATAAGCCTTTTGAATTGCATACAAAACAAACACAATCTGAGAGCCATCTAGACAAAGTCTCTTGAGACTTTGGATCCCAATTTGGCTTTAAAATAAGGTGCAAACAGGTGATAATCTTTCCAGAAAGACTTTGTGTGGTGCAAGTAAAATCTGAGCTGACAGTGAACATCTAAGGTTTATGCAAATTGTATTCTCCATTGTTCAAATAATTTGGCAAAAAGAAGGACAAATGTATTTCTTGGTTCAAGCTAGGATTAGATTTGAGCAAGACACTGTCTTTGTAGTATATCAAATAAGGGCATTTGCAGGACAAGGCCTGAAGTTCAGATATTCGTGTAGCTGAGGTTACAGCCACTAAAAACAATGCTTTCCAGGAAAGAAACTCCAAATGGATAGTAGCAGTAGAAACAGGTTCAAAGGGAAGTTGCATGAGAGCTGGCAACATCAAGGTAATTTCCCAAAAGAGGAGCTGGATCTTTAATAGGAGGCCTCAAAAGAAATGTGTACTTTAGAAAAGCTTTAGAAACTTGAAAAATGCTATAAATGATTTTTTTGTTGTCATGTGAACACTGGAAATATTTAACTGAACCTTAATAGTAGAAGAACTGGCATCAGAAGTCCAGAATAGAAGGAAGGGGGCAGAAAAGTGATCAAGCCCATTCTGTCTTGCTCATATTGAAACTTTTCCATTTACTCTTGTATATATTTCTACTGAAGGTTTTTGTGAGGCAGTCAAAATGTCCCCGCCTCTACTATTCAAATGAAGTTTCTTTCTTGGAAAGCAGCTTGGAAATAAAGAAATCATGTGGTTAGTTTGAGTGACTTGATGGCTGGGTGAGGCTTGCCAGATGGATAAGATATCTTGAAAGGGATCCAGGATTCAAGAAGGTCATAGAAGATGAGACCATCGATAAGGGAACTAGACTTGTCAAAGTTGAAATGGGGCAATGAAAATTAAATTTGCATTGCACATGGAAGTTTTCTGTAAGGCCTTTGATATCAGTGGAACTCGTGGTAAAGCATAAAGGAGACCAGGTGGCCAAGTATGGATGAGAGCTTCCCTTGGTGACTGTCCCTATTAAGAGATGAGGGCAAAATAGCTGCTGCACCTTGAATTGTTGGGAAATGCAAAAAGGTGGCAGCAAGGCTGGCGACTGTGACTGAAAATTTCTGCTTCTACCATATTGTTGAGGGATCACTCTTGAGCCATGAAAATGCAGCAAATCAGTATTTTCAATAGAATATTGTTCCAATCTGGTATGTACATTGCCATGATAAAGCATTGAGAAGATACTACCCATTGCCATACTTTTATTCTCTCCTGACCTAGTGGGTAAGAGTGGGATTTCCACCATTTGTTGATGTACAAAGCCATGAAAATGCTGTCCCTCTGGATAGAAATCACACCCTGGAGAAGGAAGTTCTGAAGAACCTGCAATGCTAATGTAATTATCCTCATTTCCAGAACATAAATATAAAGATGGGCCTTCTTAATGGTTCACTTTCCTTGAACCATCCTCTCTCTGAAATGCCCCCCACCCTGACAGAGAGGTGTCCATAGTCACCATTGTTATGGAAAGATGAAGGACAAATGGATGTCCTTGCTCCTCCAGAGGACAAGTTATTCACAAAGAGATATGACAAAGGCAGAGAAAGGATAACCTAACTGGATGGTGGCAAGGATGCATCAACAGTAACTATTGGACCAAAATGGTCCACTGCAAAACTCTAATGAAAAATCTCTTGTGAAGAACTGGTGTTATTGAATCTGTCATGTATCTTAGTAAGAGAAGAATCGAAGATGATTGTGAATTTGGAGTAGTGATGATCTCTTGTGCTTGCAAATGAAGGGAAGTCAGCCTTGACAAGCACAGTTTTGCAATTTGTGACACTGTATCTAGGTGGCAACCCATAAAGTCCAATGACTGAGTGGGCTGCAAGGCTGACTTTTTGTAATTTATGGAAATTGCCAAATACTGACACAAATGTAACAAATACTCTCACACAGCTTAAGAATTATTTCATTCTTTGTAGTGAGAAGCCAGCTGTCTAACTATGGGAACACCTGGGACTCCTGCAAGCAGAAGTGTGCTGCCACCCTACCATGCATACAATTGGGCATCCGAGGAAGCTGTTGTTTAACAGATGGCCCTTCCCAAATGGCATTAGGGAAGAACACCTTAAAGTTGTCCACAAAGTCACATAGGCTCAGACAGGCTTGAAAACATATTGTAATGCCAATACCTGCTGCACTGGAAAACAGACACATGGTGACATTAGTAAATGACAACATGGTTGCTAGCTTAGACTCCATGGACTTCCTTGTCTGAAGTCTCCTGGGGGAGTATAACAGTTCAATGGTCAATAATTTTAGGAATCTGATGATATCAGAGATGAAATTCAATGATCAATGGTAGAACATTTTGGAAACATACACACATTTCCCAAAATGTTCCATTGCTATAGACTATTTGGAGTATGGACTGTGGAATACTTATCAATAGCTCATTCTTTGTGATTGTCGCAATAGTAATACCATCCACAAGAGGACATTTGCTCCAGTGTGGGAGATCCTTGAGAGTGACAAGCACCTCTTCTGGTTTGCATGGGATAGGTTCCAACACATTAGGATCCCATCAAGCTGTCTGCAAAACATCATCAGTAAGCCTGTCAGCAGGAGGGACCAAGTAGCAGGTAGACTGGCCTGCTCCAAAGGTCTCAAAGAACATTTCTTTAGTAGCAGGTAGATTGGCCTGCTCTAAAGGTCTCAAAGAACACTTCTTTATTGGGAGAAGGAGCATCAGCTGGCCAGTCCACTCTCTGTTTTAGCAGTTCCAGTAAGTCACCAAATGAGGTATCCACAAGAGGAGATTTATTTTTACCTCATTAATTAAGGTCAGTGCCCTCAGTGAGTGACTCCTGTGGAGAGTCCAAGTGTCTCCTCTTATATTTACATACCCTGTGCTCTTCAGGTGGGGATGCTGTTGAAGATTCAGAAGTACCCTTGGCACCCAATGTAAGGAATGGTTCTAGGCTCATTAAAGAAGGCTGTCACTGGGAAAGATGATGAGATCTAAAGGTCACAGATAAATTGGGAGGTCTGGCTGGAGCTGAGGTAGACTGTCAGGCCAAAATTTTCTCAAAGATCTCAGATGCCAACGACAGAATCAATGGTACTGAGGACAGTGACCTGCAATCTGGCTTGGAATTCAAGGTTGGCTGACCAGACAATTGAATCCCCAGAACTGATGACTGACTGGACCCAAGGCTGAGATTGCAGCCAAACAAGTGAAGGCCCAAGCATCCATAGTCAAGGCTGGCTCTGCAGAAAATGGAGTCAAACCTGCCTCTGGGTGACTGGCACCAACCTCCTATCTCCAAGACGCCATTGGCTCTGAAGACTTTGGATTTGGGTGAGTCACTGAAACTGTCAGTGTCAATGACCTCAATATTCTCAGTGCTGACAGAGGAACAACTGGGGGAAACCTTGGTTCTGAAGCTAACAGATCTGACATAGGGACCAAGGAAGGAGCTACTACAAGAGGAATGGGCTGACCAGCTCTCCTTGACCTTAGAGTTGCTTAGGATGGAATGATTTCCTTATCTATTTGGGTCTTTATGAAGGCTCTCATAATCTTGTTACAGTCAATGTCTGCAACATTTCTGGAGGATCTAATGGACCAGACAGACAAAGCGAGTGTGGTTAGGAAATCAAAAATCTTGAGAGCTCCCTTTCTGAAGATCTAGATCTCAGAGAATAATTTTTTTCAGGAGCAATCTGAAATAGCAAAATTCTTGTAATTACCTGAGGATGTTAAATGACGTCAGGCCCGAGATGGAGCCAAAGAGGATAGAACTAAGGGTAGGGAAAGCCTCAGAGACCTACAAATCTTTAGAGCCAGAGAAGGTGGTAGAGGAAACTCCAAAAGTCTTTTTCTGTTCTCCTTTTCTGTATCAAACCCTTAATGTCATTTTCTCCAACCTTAGATTTGTCCTTAGACCATTTCATTTTTTTCCATATCTTTGTCAGCAGATCTTGCTACCTCCCTCTCAGCACCTTTGGGAAGCTAAAGAGGTAACATGTCAGGAGAACAGCCAGACAATTCTCACATGGAATGTATGAGAAGGCCTCTAAGCATTAGCTAATTTTTCTTATCCAACAAGGCTAGCTGGCTGAAGGAGCAACAGATGTCACAATCAGTGTTAAAATTGTCAGGATGCAAGAAATATACGCACTGACAGTTTGCATCTTGAGGTGAGATCTTGTGCCTGCACTTTACATACTTCTTAAAATCTTCCATAATGGCTGAAAATAAATCCAACGGCTGGATGTCCACATTGAGATAAAAGGTAAACTAACAGGCTTGAGTAACCATCAGAAAGGGAGAGAAAAGAAAAAAAAAAATATATATATATATATATAAAGAATGACATCCTGAAGAATCTGACAATAGGGTGGGATAGAATAATAAAAACTTCACCTATCTTAGTAAAATGAAAATGATGAGCATAACACTGGAAACTGTCATCTGTCGAGAAAGCCAGCAAATGAGATCTGAAGCAATACTGATACTGCAGGGCATTATGTGAGAATGAGAGAAGCTCAAGTATTGGAGTGTAACCCGTCTGTTGAAACAAAAGGATGGGATAATGTAGAATCTAGAGATTTATGACCTGTTTAGACAACATAAGCCCATACCTCTCAACCTCTTGTGCAAGAAATCTGGACAAAGCCCAACAAAAAAATGGGGGGCAAAGGCCAAAAAATAGGGCTTGCATACTTAGAAGTTTGCTAGATTAACAGGGTTTGTTTTAACATAGATTTTCTGAAGGATTTGAAGTCTGAACCTCAAATGTATGTCATTATTTAGTGACTTCAATCCTCAGATCATCCCAGTGATTTTCCCAGAAAACCACAAATTTTATGAGGAGCAGACCAAAAATATGAGCCAAAAATCTGGACAGATGAGAGATATGCATAAGTCTACTTTGTAGAAAAATAATGAAAAATGCTATTTTGGATAAATTATTGTCAGAAATAGAAAAGGCTGGGTCTCAAGACCACATATCAGCATGCACATGTTGAAAATAGATTTATAACTTCTGTAACATGATGTTCTATAATCTTCTTCTTCTTTCGGCTTTTCCCGGTTAGGGGTCGCCACAGTGGATCACCCGTCCGTTCATGACTGGCAGTGGAGTTTTACGGTGTCGACTTGTCAGCCCAGCACCCAACCTTCCACAGAAGGCATACACATGCACACACTCATGCCTAGGGCCAGTTTCGAGTGTCCAATCCACCAACAGCATGTCTTTGGGATGTGGGAGGAAACCAGAGCACCTGGAGGAAACCCATGTGACCACAGGGAGGACATGCAGATTCTGCACAGAAGGCACCCCAGCCAAGGATCAAACCGGAGAACCTCTTGCTGTGAGGCAGCAACGCTAATCACTGCACCACGGCGGCCGTCCCCAGTATGATGTTCTATAATAATAGCTATAAATGGAAAAAAGTGTGCTGTGATGTAATGTAGACAAACCTATCTTCAACCTTTGAAAGGATCATTCACCAAATTAGAACAATTATATATTAATATAATCTTGATAAAATTAGTAGCTACAGAGCTTACAAATAGGACATGGCAAGTATCATACAGCAACCAGATAGGTGAAATTCTAGGGTACAATCAGGGTGCCTTGGACCCATATTTGTTTAGGTTGTATCCTTCCGATCTTTTACACCTGAGTTGTTTGATAGTCTGGATGCAGATGACTTCAGTATGGGAAAATCGATCACATCTGTTACTGACAGGGAATGTCTTCAAAAGAACTTGACAAACTGACACCTACAAACCTCACAAAAATATTGGCAAACGTCTTTACAAAAACAGCATCTCTCAGGCTTGGAACAAGCTCCTCCCTAACATCCGAAGTATTTCTAGCACTAATCTCTTTAGATCTAAACTCAAAAATTTTCTCCTAAATGCAAGCACCTGGCATTGCCAAGACACCACTTAATCTCCCATGGTCCCCTTACAGTTCTTTACCATCTCTCATATTGCTACCACAACTACCTTCCTTGACGCATTAGTCAGCTCTTGTGCTCTATATCTGTCTCTCACCTACATATATCTCCTTATTTAATACCACGCTATTTCTAGCAGGGACCCTCAATTTTTGCATACTCATGTCTAGTTCTACTTATAATTACTATAAAACGTTTTTCTAAGACTGTAATTGATTTTTAATTTTAGTATGTCTAAAACTTTTTATCTCTTATAATATGTATTTCCTGTAATGTTCATAGGCTGGTACTAGGCTATAGGCTACAAGCCTAGCCATAACAATTCCCTGGTTATTTCTTCCCACAGTATTTACTTCCCTGGACCCCCTGTGTATATTATGCTTTTGTAATGTTTATCATTCCTTTGAAATGTTTCATATACGGTATTTACTTATATTGTAAGTCTGAGCTTTTCTCCTATGGTCTCCACTAAAAACAGGTCACTGGCCGAGTTGGACTAACCCAGTTAACAAATGACAAATAAATAAATAATAAATTTGGGTGCAGGAGAATAATATACTGATAAATAAGAGTGATCTTATATGAGATGTTATAGCCCACTGTAATACTGAAATACATTAAAAACTAAGCATATGAAGCTTAGGAGAGATATGTTAAAGAGTTGCACTTAACAGAGCACACAGTGCTTGAAATTGTAGATTCAGTTAAGGATCTGGGTACATGGGTAGATCCAGCTTTGAGTTTTTCTGATTGTATCAACCAATTGGTTATGACACGTGTAAAACTATAAACTGCATACTTAGTCTAGGAAATCAGAAATAATGAAATCAATGTAAACTATATTAGACCTAAATTAAAGATGTAGTAGGAATATGGAAACCTTGGAAAAAAACTAACACGAGTAAACTGGAAAGAATTCAGCAGAAATATACCAAGGGCATCCATGAATGTGAAAGTTTAACTTATTATGAAAGATTAAAATATCTGAAAATGTACAGTGCATCATATAGATATTAAAGGAGACATTCACTCCTGCTGTAGCACAAACCAGACGCACGGGTGTAGTAGCAATTTTTTAATTCCTCAGGTCAGAATAAACACCAACAATATAACAAAAATCAGTGAATGAAACTTCTAATAAAACCACAGTCAAGCGCTTTTGTCATCAGGACTTCGTCAGAACTGTGTATAAAATTCAAAACTACATCCTTATATAGGAGACACACCCCCTATTAACCCCTTCCAATTAATTGTTAAAATTATACTACAACCTTTATTCCCACTTAAAAATGAACTATTTACTTAAAAAAATAAACAAATAAATCAGAAAATAAAATACTTTATGCCGAAAATAATAGTGTAGAACAAGAAGGAACACTTTTAATATTACAATCTAGTTGCTCTAGTTATAATTCCAGTTTAATAGAAATATTATCGTTGATATGTGGGGCAACTGTGGCATTCAACCTTAATTGCCACCTCATTTCAGCCCTATCTAATCTATTTTTCCATTCACCCCCCCCCCTAAAATCCTTACCAACCACTTCCAATATGCCAAAGGAAAACTTGTGGTCAGGGATGGTTTTAATATGTCGAAACAGTGTGTTGTTGTCATCCTGTTTGTTAATACTATAAAGATGCTCATAAATCCTTCAGCTAAACCTCCTCTCAGTTTTATCCACATAAAAATCTTGACAAACCTGACAAACAGCATCTGAGCTTGCTATAAGTACAAAAGCCTGTAGCTAACCTCACCACTAAACTATTCTTACCAACCTGTCGATTGCAGTGGTGTTCTTTTTGTTTGGGAGGGTAGCATAATGGTTAAGGTGTTTGCCTTACAAACACAAGGTGCAGGGTTTGAATCTCACAAGGGATAATTGGCTAGGCTTAAAATGGCTCACAAGGGCAGTTAGCTTAGTACTAATCTATGACCCTATGAACTTGTAAGGTGGGGGTAGTAATAATAAATTTACAATAATCACAAGCCCCACACCTAGGGGTCCCCTTAGGGGTCTTAATTTTGTGCTCAGTAGAATGTTCAACAGTAATTTTAAATTACTATTGGTCTTATAGGAAAAAATAGGTCCACCACCTTTAATCCTTAAGAGCTCTTCATTTCCTTTGAAGAGTATCCGGATTTTCTTCGAAATTTCTCTAATTTTATCACATTTCCCCATATGTTAACACCATTGAATAGGAATAGTCCTTACCCTTTGCATTGGAATCAACTCCTTCTTTATTTTTGGATGATATGTTCATCCTTTGGAAGGTGGGGGAAAAGCACAATGAGTTCCTTGACTATTTGAACAATATATGTGACTTTTCAAATTTACAGGTAATAGTGACAAGGATAGGATTAGTTATTTGGATGAGTCTTTGGAAAGATCCATGTAAATCATGTTTTCAATCACGTGGTTACCGTAAACCCACTTTCTCTAATGATTATTTGGAGTTTAAAAGTAGTCATCCCCAACATGTTAAACGAAATATCGTGAAGGGGCAGATGGTCTGTATACCAAGAATGTGCTCAGATTTTGATATAGTGAAGGTTGAAATGGGTACCTTGGTTAACTTATTTTTAGCAAGGGTATACCCTTTGGAATTTATTTTACCCATACGTGACCAAGTAATAGGAGAATGGGGAGATGGGTATAAACCCCTATTAGGGGTAACCCAGAATAAAGAAGTAGTTGGAACATTCTACTGAGCACAAAATTAAGACCCCTAAGGGGACCACTAGGTGTGGGGCTTGCGATTATTGTAAATTTATTATTACTACCCCCACCTTACAAGTTGGTAAGAATAGTTTAGTGGTGAGGTTAGCTATAGGCTCTTGTACTACTACAGGTGTTGTTTACGTTGCTGTTTGTCAGGTTTGTCAAGATTTTTGTGTGGGTAAAACTGAGAGGAGGTTTAGTAGAAGGATTTATGAGCATCTTTATAGTATTAAACAGGATGACAACAACGCACTGTTTCGACATATTAAACCAACCCTCACCACAATTTTTCCTTTGGCATATTGGAAGTGGTTGGTAAGGATTTTGAGGGGGGGGGGGTAATTGGAAAAACAGATTAGATAGGGCTGAAATGAGGTGGCAATTAAGGTTGAATGCCACAGTCGCCCCAGGTATCTCCAATAATATTTCTATTAAACCTGAATTAAAACTTAGAGCAACTAGATTGTAATATTAAAAGTGTTCCTTGTTGTTCTACACTATTATTTTTGGCATAAAGTATTTTATTTTCTGATTTATTTGTTTATTTTTTTAAGTAAATAGTCCATTTGTTAGTGGGAATAAAAGTGTTAGTATCATTTTAACAATTAATTTTTAAGGGGTTAGCAGGGGGTGTTTCTCCTATATAAGGATGTATTTTTGAATTTTATACACAGTTCTGATGAAGTCTTGATGACGAAAGCGCTTGACTGTGGTTTTATTAGAAGTTTCATTCATTGATGTTTTTGTTAAATTGTTGGTGTTTATTCTGACCTGAGGAATTAAAACATTGCTACTACACTTGTGTGTCTGGTTTGTGCTACAGCAGGAGAGATTACTTTTTCTTGGTGACTTTTATAATTCTTGTACCAGGAATTTGTGTTTTTGGTGTACTAAAGGAGGCACTATTACAGTATATGGGACATTTAGACAACTGTTGCTGGGAAGGCCTGCGGTTATCAAACAGTAGTACAGAATCACTGGACACCTTATGTAGGAGAGTGCAGGAATGACTGATGTAATAATTGGTTCTCTATTTAAGTTAAGCAGCCTGAGCCAGAAGTCTCCTTTCAGCTATGACCTGCCACATTAAAACAAAAAGTGCACAAGTTACACATTTATGATAGTAGAGCATTCACAGAACAATGTTTTGATGTTTGTGACATCTGGCAATTATGATACTATTATATGTATATATGCTCTGTAATTAACTGACACTAATTTCTAAAATAAGGCAACATTTCTCTTCATCTGCATATTCTGTTTCCTTCTAGTTTGATAGGGTCTGCATGGTTGTTGCCCACCCTTTCCTCACTGAGTCAAAGGAGGTGCACAGCCATGTGGTTTTTCCTAAATTCATTCTTCAGTTTCAGTTAAAATGTGTCATGACAGATGCACAACACTGTGTGTGAAGGCTTTCTTCTCCCTTGGTTTCCAGCATGGTGAAAAAAAAACAAAACAACATAGACTGAATCAAGGAAAATTCAAAAAAAACATTTTCATAAGGAAACCATGGGTTACTCCTGAAGGACACTGATCCTTACAACAGGTTCAAACAGGGGATATCAAGTTTATTAATCATGAAGTTCAAATCCCACAGGAGGGAAAGGGTTTTTGGGGTGAGTGGAAAGACAGCAATCCTTTATGGAATTGCTGAACCACATTTCTGCATTCTACAAGGGCCTGATGAGCAGAAACAGCTGGCACATGCACCCAGAATTTGGAACAACGGAAGCCCAAATTATACAGATGCCTAACACGGGCAATGCTGACCCATACGTTGACCAAATGGGGTGATATTGGGTACTGTTTCAGCCCAAATTTAAACATTCATGTACTTGAGATGGTAAATCTTTCTGGTTCTCCTGAAGCTCTTGGGAGTATTAATTAATGCAGACCCTGCCCCAAAAACAGAAGGCTCAGAGAAACTAGAATGTAAGCAGTAGAAGTCAGGCCATGAGAGAGAGAGAGAGATGACTATCCAACTAATGTGGGGGGGAGACACCCCTGACTAGAAGCATGGATGTTTTATGTACTAGTGGGGACCCTGGAGACTGAAACCAGATACATCTCAACCACAAATCAAAAATTAATTAGTTTGCATCTTTCATCCTTGAATTTTGCAGTGAAAGTTAGCACTCACTGAGAATATCAAGAAGGTATAAAAATCATTCTTATCTGAGAATCAAGATTGCAAGTTGTACAGGGATCTCTCATGCCTCAAACTAAAGACGGCACATACTGTGCACTACATCTTGTCCGACTACACTGAGTAGATGATGGGAAGCACCACATTCTCCTAAGTGAGGAACAGGTCAAAGTATTTGGGGGAACTGCATTTCCGTAACAGCATGTAAAATTACAGCTCAAAAATCCACTACTCTGGGAGTATCACATCACCCAATATGTGACCTGTTGATAAAATGATGCTTCTGCCTATGACTTAGTGCTACATGGGCATCAACTTTGCACAGTGGATGCAAGTGTACGTACTGAAGTACCACACAAGAGAGAAGGATTGCTGGACTGAATTAGGAGGGCTGCAGATTCAGTTTTCCCTACAAGATCTTAAAGGCTATAAAGACCAGGTATGGCTCCTCTTACATGATGAAGAACCCCTTTCTTCAGTGGAGTTTACCTCCTCTGAATCATGGCAGAACCAAGGTGCATTTCTTCATATCCACCTGCTAGCAAAGCATGGTGGTATCAGAACCTATGATGGGCCAGACTGGAGGAAAGGAGGTCCAATGAGAGACATTGGGACCTGTCCTTCTCCATGGCTTAGTGCAATGGTGTGACACCAGCAGAAGCTTTATAAGTATATGGTGGGTCTGTAACCACTGGAGCCTCACAATTCAAGGAAACTAGATTTCCAACCACACAAAAGGAACCATGAAGACTGCTACAGACATCAAGATCAGAAGGCCCAAGTAAGTCTGTACAATTTCTATTTTACCGACTCTTCCTTGAAACTCTCTCAGCTTGAATTATGACTGAAAAAAGTTCGGGACAAGCTCCTCCATCAAGTTAATAAAGTAGATGTGCGTTCAACCCGGGCTACCCTACACGACGTGATGGGCCTCTCAACAGATTATAATGTCCAATGACAAAGATCAACTCAGTGCTAAGAAAATCAAACTTGTGACAAATCACAAAGGATTTCTCACAGCTCAAGACACCCACCCAGACAGGTTCATCTCCCTTCATGGGACTATTAACATTGCAGTGCCCACTTCAGGGAAACTACATGGGAAACCCTTGATGTGGCTGTCAGAAGCCAGTTATCAAGGCAGGGAAATATATGGAGATCCTTCTCATGACAAAGTTTTAGCCACAATGGCTAACACCTCAGTAAGCAACAAGTGGCAATAACTTATTCTAAAAGTGTGTGTGTACATATATATATATATATACATACACACACACACGAGCATATGTCACTACATTGTACAGTCAAATTAACGAAGTTCAGAAAATCGAGGAAATCTCCTCTTTCTTCATTTCATCAAATAATGATAATCTTTTTCTTCTTCTTTTGTATGCTCCCTTTAGGGGTCGCCACAGTGGATCATCTGTTTCCATTTCTTCCTGTCCTCTGCATCTTGCTCTGTCACACCAACCACCTGCATGTCCTCTTTCACCACATCCATAAACCTTATCTTAGGCCTTCCTCTTTTCCTGTTACCTGGCAGCTTCATCCTTAGCATCTTTTTCCCAATATACTCTGCATCCCTCCTCAGCACATGTCCAAACCAACGTAATCTTGCCTCTCTGGCTTTGTCTCCAAACCTTCCAACTTGGGCTGACCCTCTAATATACTTATTCTTAGTCCTGTCCATCCTCGTCACACCCAGTGCAAATCTTAACATCTTCAACTCTGCCACGTCAAGCTCCGACTCCTGCCTTTTTGTCAATGTCACTGTCTCCAACACATATAACATAGCTGGTCTCACTACCCTATTGCAGACCTTTCTGTTCACTCTTACTGGTAATCGCCTGTCACAAATCACTCCTGACACTCTTCTCCACCCACTCCATCCTGCCTATACTCTCTTCTTCACCTCTCTTCCACACTCACCATTACTCTGAACTGTTGATCCCAAGTATTTAAACTCATCCACCTTCGCCACCTCTACTCCCTGCATCCTCACCATTCCTCTATCCTCCCTCTCATTCACACACATATATTCTGTCTTAGTCCTGCTGACCTTCATTCCTCTTCTCTCTAGAGCATATCTCCACCTCTCCAGGGTCTCCTCCACCTGTTCCCTACTCTCACTACAGATCACAATGTCATCTGCAAACATCATAGCCCACGGGGACTCCTGCCTGATCTCGTCTGTCAACCTGTCCATCATCATTGCAAATAAGAAAGGGCCTAAGGGCTGATCCTTGATGTAATCCCACCTCCACCTTAAACGCATCCCTCACTCCCACCGCAGACCTCACTGCTGTCACACTACCCTCGTACATATCCTGTACCACTCTTACATACTTCTCTGACACTCCCGACTTCCTCATACAATACCACAACTCCTCTCTAGGCACCCTGTCATATGCTTTCTCTAAGTCCACAAAGACATAATGCAACACCTTCTGACCTTCTCTGTACTTCTCCATCAACACTCTCAAAGCAAACATCGCATCTGTAGTGCTCTTTCCTGGCATGAAACCATACTGCTGATCACTAATCATCACCTCCCTTCTTAACCTAGCTTCCACTACTCTTTCCGATAACTTCATGCTGTGACTGATCAATTTAATCCCTCTGTAGTTACTGCAGCTCTGCACATCACCCTTATTCTTAAAAATCGGTACCAAACACTTTCTCCATTCCTCAGGCATCCTCTCACTTTCTAAGATTTAATTAAACAATCTAGTTAAAAACTCCACTGCCATTTCACCTAAACACCTCCATGCTTCCACAGGTATGACATCTGGACGAACAGTCATTCCATTCTTCACCCTCTTCATAGCTATCCTTACTTCCTCCTTGCTAATCCACTGCACTTCATGATTCACTAGCCGCACATCATCCATCCTTCTCTCCCTCTCATTCTCTTCATTCATTGGTCCCTCAAAGTACTCTTTCCATCTGCTCAACACACTCTCCTCACTTGTAAGTATGTTTCTCTCATTATCGTTTATCACCCTTACCTGCTGCACATCTTTACTAGCTCTGTCCCTCTGTCTAGCCAATCGGTACAGGTCCTTTTCTCCCTCCTTAGTGTCCAACCTTTCATACAACTCTTCATACGCCTTATCTTTAGCCTTCGCCACCTCTCTCTTTGTCATGCACCTCATCTCCTTATACTCCTGTCTACTTTCTTCCTCTCTCTGACAATCCCACTTCTTCTTTGCCAACCTCTTTCTCTGTATACTCTCCTGTACTTCTTCATTTCACCACCAGGTCTCCTTGTCCTTCTTCCTCTTTCCAGATGTTACACCAAGCACCTTACTAGCCATCTCTCTTACTAGCTCTGCTGTAGTTACCTAGCTATTCGGTAACTCCACACTGCCACCCAGTGCCTGTCTTAACTCTTCCCTGAACTCCACCTCACAATTACCCTTTTTCAATTTCTACCATTTGATACTTGGTGCTGCCCTCACACTCATCCTCCTCTTCTTGATCACCAATGTCATCCTACAAACCACCATCCTATGCTGCCTAACTACACTTTCCCCGGTCACCACTTTACAGTCTCCAATCTCCTTCAGACTGATATTATTATTATCATTAATATTATTAATGAAAATAAAAAAAAACAGAAAAATGACACTTTTTGCAGAAGGCACCTCCCCTTGTACCCCCAAATCCCCTGCTAATTATGTATACCAACTTTGAGTTCCCTCTACAGTGGGGAAAGGGCAAAACTTCCTGATCCCCACCGTTTATGATCTCACATGGAAACAAAGTCGGCAATGTTCGATCTTCTGTGCCGGTGTTTTTCAGTGCAGTGATTGCGCAGTTCGACCACCACAATGACACCCATATATAGGTTCATAGGTTGGTACTAGGTTATCAGCCCTAGGGCCTATACAAGCCTAGCCATAACAATTCCCTTGCTATTTCTTCCCACAATATTTACTTCCCTGGACCCCTGTCTAGCAGGGCAACTGAAGTGATCCCCGGGGTGAATTTCCTATCTCCCATCCAATTGTCAAGGTTCCTTTTGAAGAGGGCCAAAGAGGCGCTCTGCTTGATATGCATGGGCAGTCTATTCTAGAGTCTAGGGAGTCTCTGGGTCAGGAACCTATCCCTCCAGCATGTTTTGTTCATTGTGACAAGGTTTAGATCCCTGGAGTGTATGGCTAAATATATATAAATACACACACACAGCAGACATATATATATATTATATATTTTTTTTTTTTTTTTTGGGGGGGGGCAAAACCTAGACAATTATGTGTTCTTGAAAAGGTCTAGTATGTTTAACCACTGCATCCAGCCACCCTACTACACCATCAAGAGTCACCATCTGGAGCCTAGCATAGTAGTTCTCTTTGAGGAGAGCAATGCTAGTCTGGTCATTTATTCATAGCTGTATTTCTGTCTCAGAAGGCTAATACTGGTCTCATGTCATTGCAGTTACAGCTTTAAATGGAGGAAGACGCTAATATAAATCCAGCACTGGTAGGTACCTTCTAAAACTTTTCTGAAGCTGACTCTAAATGTGTGCTTGTGGTAGACAAAAGGCATACAGAACCATGATGTACTAAGCAAAACAGCGTAACCATAAACAAAACAGTGACAGTATGATCTAACAGCAAAGTGCTAAAAACACAATGTACATAAAATATTAAATGCAGAAGCAGCAGGCAGGAGGGGGAAACTTTACTGTGACAATGACATCTCTTTGGGGAATGACTTTTACATTAAGCATCTCACATAGCTGTACTTTCTTTGGGAGGGTACAGTGCATTGTAGCATCTGGGCAGCAGCTCTAGTGCTAAATGGGCTACCCTGAGAAGAGACTTATAGGATTCCCTACAAAACCTATCCTACCTTAGCTTTATACTTTCATGAATACTAAAGTATAGACAAGTAGTTGGTGCTTCTCGTATGTCCTAAGTGGAAACTAACCAGCAACTTAACGTATTTGTAGCCACTTATCTGATATACAATAGGCAGATAAATACTATTGCCTTATTCAAGCGTATATCTGATAAGGGACTGGATCATGGCTTTAAGTTTAGCATTCTTGAGGTATTGCATAAGCACATTCATGGTGGAGGATATAACACATGCAACAGAAATGGCTGATCTTAGATGGATCTTTAGGTTTAGAGCTCATATTGCTCCTGGACTGAATGGTTGCGATTCACTTAAACCACTTTTAAGAGATAAATGTAACAAAGTATAAATGTGTTATTAACCATTCATATTTTTATTTTTAACCTTTTTATATATCTTTATTACTTTTTATGCATATAATTTTAAAATGTTATAAAGTTTATGGACCTTTTCATCATTTGACTGATGTCAGGACATCATGTGATTGTATAATGGTATTTAAATATGCTGATCTAATGAATGTGCTTTTCAGCCTGAAGAAGCCTAGTGGTGAAAGTTTTTAACTTGAGTTAATAAAGTCTTTTATATTCTCCTGCTTTGCATGGCACTTGCAGATTTTGCTTTTTTCAAGTTATTGTGCTTATATTTCCACAAGTTTTATTGTGTGCAGGCCAATTTCTGTTGATTTACCAAAGGGTATTATTACACATTTTTTGGCATTTGGTCTCAGACCATGGTTTTGGCACCAGTCATTTTAGGCCTGTTTGTAAGATATCAACATCATCTGGGGAGATTCAGTGATTGCTCCCAGCTTACAGTCATCTGTGAACTTGGTGAGCCAGAGATACCCAACACTGGCCTTCATTTCAGGGAAGTATATGCCCAAAAAGCAGGAGTCCCAACATTGAGCTCTGCGGGACATCCCTAGTAACAGGTTTCTTATCGGAGGTGGATTCAGATATCCGGATCACGTGTCCTGTCAGTGAGCTAGTTTGCTATCCATCTGAAATGTTGGGGTTTATGCCTAACTCAGTAAGTTTATCTATGATCCCTGAGTGGGAGATTGTGTTGAAAGCTTTGGCCAGGTCTAGATAAGTGAGAAAGTGATGAGGGCCATGGATGAGGGTAAAACAGTACACACCAAAGAAGTCCGCCAGATTAAGTAGGCAAGACCTTCCCTTGACAAAACCAAATTATGTCTGGTCCTGTGTTTAGAGAGTGCCTGTGTTGTTACTGATGAGGTCTACGATAATTCTCTTCATGCCCTTGCAGATAAGACTGGTTGGGTTTATAGGTCTGTAGTTCCCTCGGACAGCTGATAGCCTCCCTTGTGCAAAAAGACAACTGTTGCAGTTCTACATTCCTCTTGGACAAAGCCCATCCAGTGGTTAAAGAGGGTTTCTAGTGACCCTGACATTCTATTTTAAGCTATTTAAGAAGCATCCTGCAATGTTGTTGAGACCCATTGAGGCTGTGTTTTTGGCTTTAGCAAGTGCAATTTAAGGACCTGTTCCCTTGAGCTGACCAGTAGGGGGTGGTTGCAGGTAACGTGGGGAGAAGTTTGAACTGAACTTCTCATCCAGAAAAGTTTGCTATAGTTTCAGGATGTGTGTGTTAATTCAGCGCATTGCTGAGCATTTCTCCTTAGGTTATGAACATAATTAAAAATGCCTTATGATCATCTTTCACGTGGGAGGCTATCTTTGCCTCATAGCTTGCTTTGGCAGATTTGACCAGCTTTCTAATTTGATTGTTTAGACAGGTGAGTGCATTTTTGCACTGTTTTGTCTGTTCCTTCTTGGATTTGGAGAGGATTTTCGTTCCTTTTCTTGAATAGCCTATTTATGCTAGGGTCTACCAGGGTAGTTTAATTTTGCTACTAATCATAGATTTGACTCGGACAGGTACTGCCTCCTCTATACAGTTATGAATTTAGTAGTACACTGCTTTTGTGTGCAGCTCAAAGTAGACCTCAGTGTCATCTGGGTTCAGAAGGGCTTCGAAAGTTTAATAAGCTGTCACTTAGTTTGAGGTAATTGGCCTTAGCAAAGTTCTTAACAGGTTTGGAGTTCAATGGGGGTTGTAGGTTAGTTTTAATACTAAAGGAGATAATTTTGTGGTCAGATTTTTCAAGGGAGAAGTTAATGCATGGGAAGGAGCAGCATTCCCCCAATGTTCATGAGTACTAGGTCTAACATATTTGTACCTCTAGTTGGGGAGCTAACTAATTGCTCCAAGGTGTTTGCATTGACAAAATCCAAAAATGTTTGAGCAAGTGAATTATGGGTCATATAAGATATAAGTTTCCGGGCAGCCACGGTGGTGCAGTGGTTAGCATTGCCGCCTCACAGCAAGAGGTTCTCCGGTTCGATCCTCAGCTAGTCTGCATGTCCTCCCTGTGGTTGCGGGGTTTCTCCCGGTGCTCCTCCCTCCCACATCCCAAAGACATGCTGCAGGTGGATTGGACACTCTAAAATTGGCCCTAGGTGTGCGTGTGTGTGTGCCTTCTGTGGAAGGTTGGGCGCCGGGGCAACAAACTCGACACTAAAAAAACTCACTGCCATTCAAATGCAAGGTGATCCGTCAGGCTGTGGCGACAACCGGGGAAAAAAAAAAAAAAGAAGAAGAAGAAGAAGAATAAGATATAAGTTTCCCAGTTTATGGAGGGGTAGTTGAAGTCACCCATAAGTATGTTGTTAGGCTGAATGTTATGAGATTCCAGTAGGTTTAGGTAGGAAGTGTGGTTTTCTAGATGCATGTCAGGGGATCTGCAGCTAGCAAGGATATTTATTTTATTTTATTTTACTTTTGTTGACTGGGATAGCCTGATTGGGTTGGAACCCATTTTCACAGGAGGCCCAGAGAGAAAAGCTCTAGAGAAAGGTCACAAAACTTATTACAAAAAAAATGCTTCACAAACAGCTTTTACAAAAGGAAAAGAAAAATAAATTTTCCAAAAAAAAAAAAAAAAAAAAAAGATTTTTTTTTTACAGAATATTACAGAGGACAAAAGTTACAAAATTTTACAAAAACAGAGACTGAGGTGGTGGTGCTGCGGTAGCGTTGTCGCCTCACAGTTAGACGTTGCCTGTTCGATTCTCAGTTAGAGCGTCTTCTGTGTGGCGAAATGCGTGAATGAGCGTTCCTTCGTTGAAGATTGTGTGTTAGGCCCAGCAAGTCAACATGTAAAAATCTACTGCCAATCATTAGCGGACCGGAGTTCCACTGTGGCGACCCCTAACCGGGAAAAGACGAAAGACACAAACAACAGTACTAAGATAATATATGAATATTTACATAATGAAGCACAAAGTACACGTAATAAGGTACACACTGATAACAGAGGTTTGCAAATCTGTAACAAATAGCAGTTAGTGCCTGAAAACATAATGAACTGTGTCTGTGAAAAGTATTGTATGATGTCATTGTTTGTTCCTATAGTCATTTGGTAAGTAGAATCACCTAACAGATTCAGGAGGGGAGGCAAGCTGCTAAAGATGGTTATAATGCACAGAGATGTAGAACGAGGAGGATAAGTTGAGGGAGTGGAAGGGACAGAGGTATGGTAAAAAAAGAGGGCTGAGTAAAGGAAGATACAAGAGGAAGTGAGAAGAGAGGAGGAGAAATCAATTGAGCCATGTGTGGATGTACAGAGAGTGAAAGAGTAGAGACAGATGTGAGTGAGAGATGGTGCATACCTCTCAAACTCTTAGCACAAGAAATCTGGACAAAGCCCAACAAAATGGGGGGGGACAAAGGCCCAAAAATAGGGACATATTTTAAACATTGCTCTTATAAACTTAAAAAGTTGTTAAAGTTATAGGGTTTGTTTTAACATACATTTTCTAAAAGATTTGAAGTCTGAAACTTAAATGTATGTCATTATTTAGTGACTTCGGTCCTCAGATTATCCCAGTGTTTTGCCAGAAAACTACAAATGTTATGAGGAAGAGACCAAAAATATGAGCCAAAAAATCTGGACATTCTATGAAAATCTGTACAGTTGAGAGGTATAGCATGGGGGCAAGAGCAGGTAGAGATATTAACTAGGACTAGAGCATGAGCAGATCGAGTTGCTACCTATGTAGTTTTTTAGGAGTCTTTGAAGTGAGATGGATTGCTAGTGCTTAACATTTTCTGAGGGATGCAATTCCATTTTTGGAGATGTAGTTAGTGTAGAGAGAGTCACCAGGTGTATTGTAGGATTTGGAGATTTGCAATAATGATTTGGTGGAGGATCACAGATTATGATTAATGGTGTAAGGAAGAAGTTGAAGGGAGGGAGTTATATCACTTTGGTGGATGAGTCTTATGTGCAATGGTAAGCTGAGTGTATGTTAGGTGGTTGGGTAATTCTAGCCCTTGCAGTTGCCATAAAGCAGAGCAGTGGTGAGCTGGTGGTGAATTTTGTGATTTTATTGTAGCAGGCCTCCAGCTTAGCTAGATTTGTTTTACTTACGTTAGTAAAGATGGGAGAGGCACAGAGTAGAATGGAGAGAAGATGAGCTCTAGCTATTACTTGTTTTGTGTTATTTGTAAGGAAAGGCTTGATTCTATATAGTGTTTTCTTGATGGACTGGGCTAGGAGTTTGTCAGATTTTAGGTAGTTGTCAGGACGCCTAATATTTTTTTCTGGGTTACAGCTGATATTATGGTGTTGGATGAATGTATTTGGAATGGGGTACTGGGGTCACATGTTTTACTGGGGTGAAAGAGCAACAATTTGGACTTTGAAGGGTTCGGTATCAGTTGTGACTCACCTAGCCAAGATTCAATGGATAGGAAGGACTGCTGGGTTGTGGAGATGAGTTGGTTTAGGGAAGAAATAGCACAGATTAAGAGTTGAGTCATCTGCATATTGGAAAATGAAGGCTAAGACAGTTGAAGACTGGAGTTGGTTGGGGAATATACTGAACAGAAGGGGGCCAAGTATATTGTGGAATGCCAAGGGTGACAGGTAAGAGTGAAGACAGCTCCTGTTGCCATTTGACAGCATGCTGACGGCCAGATAGGTAGCTGTGGAACCAGGCTAGTGCTGAACGGCTGAGATTTAGAGTTGCAAGTTCATCAAGGAGTTTCTGGTTAGAAACTGTATCAAAGGCTTTAGAGAGATCTAAGACAATAGAGGAAACAAGTTGTCCATTATTTCTGTGCTGGTTAATGGTGTTGGTGAAGCTTAGGAGGGCAGTCGTGGTGCTATGGTGAGGGTGAAACCCATGCTGTGTGTTAGCTAAGAGATTACTGGATAGTAGGTAGTTTAAGAGCTGCATATGGATGTATTTTTCAAGAATTTTGGAAGGGGTAAGATAGCAATGGGTCTGTAGTTAGAAAGCTTGATGGAGTTGCCCCCTTTATACACGGAAATAATATGAGATATTTTCCAGCTTGTGGGGATAAACTGTTCTGAGATGGAACGGTTAATCAGGATAGTTGGATAGGCAATAGCAGGAGCAGCTATTTTTAAGAATTCTGTAGGTAGATTATCAGCTGCAAGGGTAGTGGGTTTCAGTTTGGAGAACATTTTTTTATGGTGAAGGTGTGGACCGGCTTGAAGGAAAAATATTCATTGGTATAGGTGAATAAAATGAGGATAGTTTTATTTTTGTTTTCTTTTTTTTTCTGTGGCCCAGAATTTCTTGGGATTGTTGTAGTTCTGTTGTGTGGTAATATAGTAAACTTTTTTTGCTGAGCTTGGTTTGGGATTTGCCTTTATTGTGAAGTTGTTTATAAAGGTCTAGATTAGACTGGTTGTTATTGGAAAGCCACAGTGATCAGACTTTGTCTCTGTTTTAATAAATTTTTAGTATCTTTCAATAGCCATGGAGTGTAGTGAGAATTTATTCTAGAAGTTCTACAGGGAGCGGTTGTATTTAGAGCTTCAAAGAAGGTGGTGTTAGGATAGTCAACAACAGAGGTGAGGGGAAGAGTTTTGAGTGGGGACCAATCACACAGATGCAGGAGTGAAGAGTTTGAGTACTGAGGTTCTTCTTGTTGCAAATTTGATGAAAGCAGGATTGTCTGTAAGGATTAATATAGTGTCTGAGTAAGTGGGGAGATGTTCACTCATGCCATCAGGGAAGCAGCCTGAGTGGAAGGTTTGTTGGCGAGTATCCAATCAAGTATAGATTGCTTCTTGGTATTTTTGTCTATTAGTAGGGGAATATATAACCTATGAGAAGCCATGTAAGTTAATGAAATTTGTGGGAGTAGCTGACTTACAGGATAGCCAGTCAGTGTTGAGGTCACCCATAATGATAATTTCTTGTGATGAGGATATCCAGAGCAGCAAGTCCTCGACTGTGTTGAGGTTTTGTCTGGGGGAATGTAAATAGCAATACTTATGATACGTTTGTTTGAGTTCATTTCGAGTTTAGTGCATAAAATTTCAGAGTTGGTAAGTGGGGGGTGGGGGGTTGAGTAGATTAATAGGTTTGAGTTTTAAATTTTGCTTGAACATTATGGCTACTACTCCTTCCCGCTTGTTGTTTCTATCACATCTGAGTATATCACAGCCTGGAGAAGAATTTCATTGCTGCTAATTTCTGGCTTTAGCCAGGTTTTGGTAAGCACGGTCATGTTAGTGGAATATAGGGATAGTGTGGCATGGAGATTGTGGACTTTGTTGACTATACTTCGTAGGGTCATGTTGAGTAGTAGAAAGTTAGAGTCTTTGGGGGAGGTAGGGATTCCATTAGAGGGGATTGGGGAAGGAGGGGTGTATGATGGTAGAGAGTGGTTGGGGCCTCAGTTTGGGATGTCTCCACTGAGTTTTAGGTGTGAGGTGAAGTTTGGGTTTTGGTGAATTTAGATAGAAGATTGTTATATCTGAGAGATATAAGGGATTTGGGGTTTAGTTGAAGGCACTTGCATGGGACATAACCTATGTAAGTAGTGTTGTAGAGGTCAGGGGCGATTTTGATGTTAGTATGTTGTGTTTGTAGGAGGTGATGACTAGCTATGGTAAAGGAGGTATGGTAATTGAGTAGCTGGATTTGGTGGGATGTTATGTAATTGGTGAGTATGACAAGGGTGAGGCTGTGTGTGTGAAGTGACATAAGTTGGAGGGGTGAAATGTGGGTGCTGCTATACAGTAATGGCAGAGAAGGATGTGGTGTAGTTTATGTGGAATTGAAAAGGAAAAGTTAAAGTAGGAAAGTATCTAGAGACGATGTAGAGTGAAGCAGACAGGCTTGTTAAGGAGAGAGAGACTGGAGGTGCTGATTGAGTGTGGGTGTGAGTGGAGGGAGTAAGGGGGGGAAAAAGTAACATGAGATAGTGTAAAGAGACAGCTGGGTGCTTTCCATGGTTCTGAACCATATTTCTGTGACTGTACATATGTCTGCATTCTTCAGGGTGAGAAGTGCTTCCAGGGAGTGCGTTTTTTTATTTAAACTCCTACCATTGAGCAACAGTGCCTTTAGGTAGTCATGAGTGATTTTTGTTATGTTGGAGAATTTAACAACTTGGCATGGCCTAAAAGAAGACACTATGGGGCTAGATAAAGTTTTTGCCAATATCCAAAAGCCAAGTGGTGACAAGTGCAAACTATCTCTGGCAAAGCATCATGGTTTGTCAATCATGTCTCCCCAGGCTGACAGAGATTGGATACTTTTGTGACACCAGAAAAAGCCAATTGTTGAACTCGCTCATTTTGTGCTAGTACTGTGGCATCATCATTGGTGAAGATACAATGCTACTCAAGGCTAGATTCATACCCACTTGGGACACATATTAAGAGAGCTCCATCACTGTTCCACCATATCAGACCTATCATTGAGTACAACGCCCCTTTGGTATGTACCTAACTAGGCATATCCAACAACTGGAACATCCACAGAGTTTCCTCACTAAAAGGATATGGGGCATAAGTACAAATGTCCTGTGCAGACTGCCTCAAGGCCCTATCCCGGTATTCTGTCTCTTACAGGCTGTTGAGGGGAGATCTATGCCTGGCATACAGGGTATTTTCAGACCCAACTCTGATGGACCTCCTGCAAATCCACAAAACAAACAAAAAAATTACCGATTCTAAAGATTTAAACCTTGTCTGTGATATAAATAGGACCTACTGGAGAGACAAGTATGTATCCCAGAGACAACCCTGTTTCTGGAACAGGGTCCCCATTCATGTGAAGCAGAGTTCCTCCCTAACCCAATTCAAGTGAGTAGCATTGTATCTTCACCATTGAAATGTAAAATGTCTTGTCATTTTGTTGGAGCTTTTCTCCCCGGGCCTCTACTGAAAAAGGACATGTATCCAGCTAGACTAGCCCGGTCAACAAATGTAAAATAAATAAAATAAATAAAGTGTAACTTAAGACAATTGGATGGAGAACAGGAAATTCATCCCTGGCTTGGCACCTAGGTCTTTAATGGACACAGGCTTCCTGTAAATGGTTCATCTCCCAGGCCCCTGCTTACACTTATCAAGGTACCAGAACTTGACAGAAATTTGGGATGCATGACCAAGCTGAAAAAGGCCCTTGTGGTCATTAGCCTAGTGAACACTTATGAACCTATGTCTCTCTTTATGTAGTCCAGTGAGGTACATCTTGCATCATTTATGCCTGTATGGACGATCTATGACCATGTCATACTGGTACTTGTGGTTAAAAGACCTAAGTGCATGCATGATTTGGTGGATTCTGGATCCAGACAGACAGCTCATTGTGATATTTTTTCTTGTTTAGCCTGGTAAAGAGGCATCAATATGTCTTACAATGGAATCTCCAATAATTAGAGTGTTTGGCTGTGTTGTGCATTGCCATTGGGCTTGGAAGCGGGGCTATTATAATTTTCAGAGTTGTGTGTTGTGTGAGGTGCTGTCTTTTTTGAGTCTGCACAGAGGAACTGAGAGGTGCTTTTAGGAGATATTCGAGGATTGGGTTGATTACAAATGAGTACCTCTGCATATAGGGTCTATATCATTTAATCAAAAGCTTAACTGACTGTATTATTTGTCGAACTGACTTAAGCGAAAGCTCAATTAAGTGACCGATCATTTAAGCAAATTTTTTCCCAGGGAAAGGACATGGTTGTCCATCATTGGGAATTTGCCCTTTACCCCACTGTAGTGCAGTCTCAGAGTTGGTATATTTAGTTGAGTTGTTGTGGAGGACAAAGCCCCCCACATTGCAGAGTTTAAAATTTTTTTTTGTTTGTTATGGTCGGTGGGTGGGCAACTATTTTTTTTCCTCCAAGAAAGTTTTTGCTTAAACGATAGTTGTCTTAATTGCTGTTTCACTTAATTGGGTTCAACAAATAGCGATTCGCTCAATTAAGCTTTCGATTAAACGATATAGACCCCACATACATAGTTCTATGTGTTTATTCGTTAATGCTGGTAATGAATGTTTTGGGTGGAATGCTGACAACCTGGTTTGCATTTTTCATGTGTGTGTGTGTGTGTGTGTGTGTGTGTGAGACAGCTTTGCCTCCAATGACATTGTGTATCTACTATTAGATGACCTGCAGTAGTGCTCTTGAAACAGCTATAAACAGTGGGAGACTATGGAGAGTGTTTCCTATAGAGGATTTTAACCTGGAAAAGTTTATTTAATATACATGACACAAGCTTTTATACCAGTAGGATGAAAGACTTTTACACAGTTAAGCCCTCAGAACAATAAGATAAACACACAATAAGCCACGAGTAGTCCATTGCCCTGCTCAAACTCCCAGCCTACTCAGCCAAATGAATTCGCTGCATCAAGACACACCAACAACAGTGGTATTTCCGTACAGTTTGCTTCATTCTAGATCATTATTGTTCTATTAATACTGTCAAATGTTTGCCACCCCTTCACAAAACCACACTGATCTATAGCTATCACTTTGGCAATACCTTAGTGATTTTGTAGCGAATATAGACAAACACTTTATATTATGATTTAAAATAGAAATGGTTCTATATGTAGGTGATTTTGATGGGACATTACCATCTTTGGTTAATACAGCCATCACAATTTTCTTCTAAGATGCTGGTACTTCCTCTCTTTTTTAAAAAAATATTAAACAAAATTTACTGGATCTTTATCACGTTCTTCTCTACCAGCTTCTACAGGAATACCATCTCTCCTGGAGACTTTCCTGCAGATTGATTTATCGCATCTACTCCACTCAACTATTAATTGTTGAGTCTTGTATAGACAGAGGCAGTCTGTAAAATGACTCAGGGCTCCAACAACCAAAGACCTACTATCCTGATACTACCCCCATCCCATAGCTGGGGAATTAAGATATAATACTGTCATATCCTGGGTATTATTGGTTAGGCTTGTAAAGGCTCTTGTGCCATTAGCATAGTAATCACCTATGAACCTCTGGATCTATGTCACATTTTCAAAGACTTTTTGCTTTAATGAAAACCCTCAAACAAAAAAAAATATATAACTCTCCTTTAATTTAGAGCACACACACACAGAACTGTACATTTTCAACAAATGAACGTTAACCATCCTGATAGGAACAGTTGCCCCAAATCGACAACTGCACGCACAAGCATTACTTAAATTTAAAATGAAGGCTACCCATGCTAAAGTACATGTTACAGCCTGTGTTCCCACTAACAATGATTGCTGTCCATTCTTCTTTGTTCCCAACAATATATTTTCTAAAATGTAATACCTTTTATTTGATCCCTGGAGAGAGTTGGATGCATGTACTTACCATTAGAATAGATTGACATTGTTGTGGTTCCTCATCATTAGGACTGAAGCACCAGCTATCACAATCTGCTTGGCTTGCAACCAATCTAATCTTTCCTAAGCTTCTATGCCTCCCTTTTATACAAATACCCTGTACTCTGTCTTCACTCTCCAGATCTGTAGTAGAGAGCTCATAAGCAGGCAGCAAATATTGGTATTAAAGGACACGGACACACACAGCACCTCCAGAGAATTGTCTTCTGTCAGTTTGGGAGAAGGAAGGCAGAGTAATAGATTATCTTGGGGGCAGGGTGATGATAAAGGTGCCTCTTAGAAAGTCCTTGATAAATTCTGAAACCATAGGTAGAATCTGGAAATTGCTGGCATGTGAACTTTTAATGAAGACCATCTCAGGCCTGTGTCAAACATTTTTGTGAAATAATCAAGTATTGCAGGAACTGCAGCTGAAATGGGGCTTATCACCTTTTCTAAAAAATAAATAATCTGTTCATTTATTTCTATACGTCTTCCTTTTACTGGGCTTCTTGGCAGTTAGAAGGATATGGACAACCTGACATTGGTAAACTGCATCTCTGGCCATCAATGTGATTAAAAAAAAGCAACTTAAAATGAGAAGCATGAGGGTTGGGTGAGGTGCTGGATGGGTGAGTTAACAGGGGCGTGAAAGACCTTAGCCTGACAGGATTCTCCTGAAGGTGAGGCAAGGGGGACCAAAATTGTTGATGCCAATATAGGGCTATGAGAATGATCTTGGCTTTGTTCACTTCAGCTTTCTGTATGCATCTGGAAAACATACAACAGACTTGGATCACAGACCTGGTCTACAACATCCCAGAAGTGGAATCAAATAAAAATTATTACTGGACTTGGCAGTGCTTTGCAGAGACAAACAGGTCTCAGGGAGTTGTCACTATCAGCAGAAAACAGTCTTCACAACTATACAGCAGAGAGACCACTCATGAGACATCAAGTATCAGCTGACCATGTCCAGGAAGGAGTTTGTTCTAGAGTTGTGTGTCCTGTGACTAGAGATCAATCTGAGGACATTGGTCACTACTATAACCTCATCATTGTTTGATACAGGAGAAAGGAATAAACTTCTCCATTTCTTGCTGATAAACCAAATCAACACCTTGTTGTTGTAGAGTATAGCAATCACCTCTGCGCTCATTTCCAGTATGCTAATGTTCAAGCTGCATTTGTTTTGTGACCACGCACCTTGGACCACCTGTTCTTGAAAATGCATCTCACCTTAGGGCTGAGATATCTGTGGTGAGTGTCACCAAGGATTGAGAATTTGGAAGAAAATGGTCAGAGATGAGAAACCTCCAAATCAGGTGAATCCAATCTGTCTTGGAAATTCTAATGCGATCCAACATAAGGCCCAATCACTGGCTGCATTGTGTAAGTATATTCAGGACTTGCTCACAAACATTATCAGAAATATTATGGTCATTATGGGTCCCAAATCCCAGATTCCCATGGCTGACGACACTGATCTGGAAAGATACATTTTGCTACTGTGCGAAAAACTGAACAGGACGTACTCTTTCCTGGGGAAGGCTGATTTATGAAGAAAAAGGAATCCAGTGAACAAGCTATGAATGTTGTCTGTGTGACCTGCATCCGATGTAAGACTGATAAGACTGCTCTGGAATGATACATTTTGTATACTGTGTGAATAAATGAATAATGGAAAGAACTCCTTCTCGGGGGGAGCTGAGCATGCAGAAAAAGGTAGCCAGTAAACAAGCTATGAATGTTATTTTCTGTGTGACCTGCATCTGACATACATGTACTTTCTGTTACCAATGACACTGCTCTGGAATGAAAGATTTTGTATACTGTGTGAATTACTGTGAATAATGAAAGGTACTCTTTCTCTGCAAAGACTGAGCATGCAGAAAAAGGTATCCAGTGAACAACCTATGAATGTCATTGCCTGTGTTACCTGCATGTGTACTTGTCCAGGCTTTTGAGTGATCTCGGGGAACTGTAACTGCCTCCGAAGAGAATACCTAAAGTAGTTAAGCTTCCCTAAGTTCAGAGCCATCAGAAGCCAGTCATGTAAGAAAAGAATGACCTTAACTCTATGCACCCACAAGTTTGCTGCAGTCGCAGCTGTACCATTCACTAATACCCTAGGGGCAGAGGACTGTCCAAAAGAACAGAGCAGACCAGGTAGTCTGGCTTCTAGGTGGAAGTGTACAAAACTCTTTGATTCAACATAAATTTCTGGATCCTGTGCAGAAGCACTGGAAACTCCTGGACTCCTAATCAATCTTTACATGTGGATAGGCACCTGGAGGTCCAAACGCCACATCCAACCTACTCTTTTTTTGTAAACACCTTGAATAAACTATGACTTAAAACACAGGCGCAGATACATTGATAGAAAACAAATCATATTAACGTTTTCTTTTCACTTACATTATACATTACTTGCATATGATTTTTTTCTTTATAACACCTGTTGTTCAGACTAACATTACATAAATTTCTCAATTCCTACCTTTCCTTAAACCTCACTCCTCCTCCTCCTGAACATTTTTCCACACATATTATTTCCACAAATTCCATTTCTATGCAATTTGATTCTTCCATTCATTAAAGATCCAATTTCCAGCTATTTTATCTCTCTTACAAAATTTAATGATTCAAATATAGTTGGTTTAGATTTTGATTTGCATTTTTTAGTAATTACTTTTGTTGGAAGCCAACAGAATTAAAAATAATATGTCCTTACCATGTCTAGGTAATTCAGATCCTGTGCCCCAGCTCAAAAGAAACATTTCCTTATTTACAGCCATTTTCTCCACCAATATTTCTGACAGAGTATTCTGTAGGGAATTTATAAAATCTACCAACTCATTGCACTCCCCAAAAAAATGTTTTCTGTTACCTCTTTCTTCCATATCACACATCCAACATTTGCTATCTACCTGAGGATTTTTTAAAAGTTTGCTTGAGGTATAAAAATACCTAGGCAAACAATACACACGTCTTCCCATTGTTCCATTGTAAAGTGTTTTTACAGTTGCACTTCTCGATCTTTTCTAAACTCCTCTTATTGATTCATAAGTTATCATGCAATATTTTCACATGCAATCTTCTCTGACCAGCAAGGAAGAAATGGCTTCACCATGACCAACAGGAAGTATTGATCTTGAATAAACTAGCTGAGTTCATTCAAGTCTAAAATTGGCATGAGGTTCTTGGTCTTTTTGGTATCAAAAAGAATATGGAGTTATACCTGGATCCTGTCTGTTATGAAGAAGTTCATAACCTTGTTTAGCACCACCATCTTCTGACAGGTTGTGAAGGGAAATTGAGAGTGGGAAGTAGACGGGAAGTACACGGCAGGGCAGATAGCTCCTGACTACCGCAAGAGTGAAGCAGTTAGTTAAAGCCTCAGAAATCCCAGATTCTGGTGGGCATTACCATTAGGTTGGCAGCTGCAATGGTAACTACCACTGTGATGTTTTCTTCTGAGTTGCTGGTTTTGTTGCTGTTGGCCAGTCAAGAATTGCCTCTGACAAGGACTCTTCTGCATCCTTGAAAAGGGGCTATGGGGAGCCATACACTAGATGACAGTAGCTAAGAGAGTTTTGCCTTCATTACGTTCCACCGTTTCCTTAGCTAATAGTCCAAATAAATTAGAACTGAATGCAGATTTAAGGAAAGTGAAGGTGGAAGCTAGGTGCAACAGCATACAGTGACTCTGGAATCTGCTACTCCCACTTTATTATCAGCTGCATTATGAGCAAAATGCATGATGAGGTTAATCAAGAAGAGAACATAAGACACCCAAGTAGAAAGTGCTTCTTTCTAATCTCTACATCTGACACATTTTCCAAAAACTGCAACATCTTACCATGTTGGAATCTTGGCATGTGTGCCTGGTAGCCAAATCCCTTCAGTGCAATGGTACTGTGTGTGTAGATCCACTTCTTTTAATGGTCCACTGTCCTCAAATACCTTCTGTGGAAGGTGGACTTCAGGCTTTGTGGTTTTGGTTCCTTTTTTAATGTTGCTGCAGTGACTCGAGTCCACCACAGAATTTAGCACACAATATTTCCAGCACTTATGAATCCAAACAATCTTGTCCAGCTTCATAAGCACAGGTGCCATGCCATCTGATTCTTTCAATGTCTTTCACGGACGTCCTCCAAAAAGGCCTTATTGAGACAGACACCTGGTGTCAAAGTTATGGCCTCAAGCTAAACGCCAAAAAATGCATAGTCATCCCATTTGGGAAAAACAAAACACCCATGAATTACCACATAGGCGGCAGCCCCCTTTAATACAGAAGAGGTAATAAGAGATCTGGGGACCCAGGTAGACAGTAATCTCTCCTTTGACAATCATATTGCCAAAGTAGTTAGGAAATCCTTCTATGTGGCCATCTAATTATTAAGGGGTTCGCATCTAGAAATAAAGAGGTTATAGTGCCCCTCTACTAGTCATTCATCAGACCCATCATAGAGCACAATGCCCCATTTGGGATGTACCTCACAAGACACTTCCAACAGCTTGAAAGACCACAAAAGCACCTCACCAAGAGGATTACTGGCCTCAAACATATGTCCTATGCATCCCGACTGAAAAAACTCCGGCTGTACTCAGTGGCATATCACTTACTCAGAGGTGATCTCTGCCTAACTTACAAAGCCATGTCCAACTCAGAATTGATGGACATGCTCCACCTAAAGAAATCCAAGTCACTACGAGCCACGCACTCTAGTGAGCTAAACCTCGCCACAACAATAAATAGAACATGCTGAAGGGATAAATTCCTGTCACAGAGACTCTCCATGCTTTGGAACAAAATTCCTAACTACATTAGGCAGAGCCCCTCACTAACACTCTTCAAGAGAAGTCTTGACGAGTGGATGGGTAACAGAAAGTACACCCCTGGGATCACTTCATTGGCTCTGATTGACAGAGGCTCAGTTAATTAATTAATGGGGCGGCGAAAGCCGACACACTCTGGCTAGGCTTATAAATGCCCTTGGGCAGGATAGCCTAGTACCTACCTATGAACCTATGTTTTCACTGTACCAGTAATCAATATCTCATCCATGGCCATAAGCCAGTTCTAAAACCTCATTGCTTGACATAGGAGATAGGAAAGAATACTCCCACTGCTTGCTGACAACCCTCACCAACACCATGCTATTGCTGTGTATGGCAATAATCAAGAAGGGAGAGTATTTCCTCTAGAAAGTTTAAAGAGGGCGCTGTTTAACTATCAGCACCAGCTATTAAGGAGATGGACGCGACCTGAATACCTCCTTCACAGGTCTACCAAAAGGTAAGGGGTGACTAAGTAATCACCCTTTAGCATGCATCGCTGTAAGAATGTTAAATTTGGGGTCATAAAGAGGTAAAACTGGAAAATAAGGCTTGTTTTCATCAATGGATAGCTCTAGATACTCCTAGTGAAGCTGTTTCCTCTTACAACACTTCTTGCTGTGCTCCTATGATGTGGCCCCATCAAGAGAAAATTTCTGGCTCGTATACCTTCCTGCTTTCTGCCTAAATACACAGGTTTTCTATCCCATTGTGAAATGACAGAGGCTCATAAACAGATCAGAAATGATCTTGTGTCAAAGCCAGTAACTTAGCAGGCAGAAAGGAAAACATACCCAGAAAGGGCTGTGACACAGCCCAAGACAGGTGTTAGACAATGAGAATACATCAACATAGCCCAACAATGCTGGTGGAACAGTAGCAGAAACACTAAAAATCTGAGTGACTGATGTTGACAGCTAAACTATCCTGCCCAAAGGCAAAAAAATGCTGGAAACTCTAACATCAAAATTGGCAATGGGAAAGTCAGTACCATAGCTGAACTGAAGCCACTTAAAAGTGTGTCTGCATTTGAATGCAATGTAGATCTTATTTGAATGTCTATTTTTCCACATATGTTTATTTTCTGCCCAATGGGTCCCAAGTCATGGCTGAAAAATTATCTTAGGTTCAGCTCACTCACCTGGTTAACAAAGACAAGAGAAATAAATAAAACAGAAGTAGAGACAGTTGGCACTGAAAGTATCAATGAGGCAACAGCAGGACTGACAAGTTAGGAAAACAGTGTTGGTGCCAGCAGGGTGCTGGACAGCTCTAATGAAGAGGCCATAATCAATGGAAGGAGAGTAACATATCCCTGTCTATTCCTAAATGAGAGAAGGAAAGGATGAAACCTAAATCGAACAGATAATGCAGCACGGATTCAGGACCTTCACAATCGATATTAAAAGTAAATGGGAAGAAATACAATGCAAGAACCTTATAAAAGGAGGCCTAGAAACAAATATCATAGGAATGCTCAACTCCCTTATACAGAGAATTTCATTCTAGAAGGTTTAAGAGGGTGCTCATCAACTACCAGTACCCATCAGTTTAGTCATTCTTTTGTTCACAGAAGGTTTCCAATCCCTCCTCCTAGAAAATGTGGCAGAAGGAGGGGTTCATAGATTAGTACTAAGCTAACTGCCCTTGCAAGCCATTTTAAGCCTAGCCAATTATCCCTTGTGAGACTCAATCCCTGCACCTTGTGTTTATAATGCAAACACCTAAACCATTAGGCCACCCTCCCATACCATCCAGAAGTATATAACATGCCATATGTTAGACAGTACGTGCCTATAGTCAGTCCTGGTAGTCTCCTGGTAGTGTGAGACCTTAAACCCCGGGAAGTCAACAGCTCAAAGCCACACACACTGTGTAGTATTACTATTAGAATCAATTGATTTCAATACATCAAGGCTACAATTTCTGCACAAATCACTATCAACCTGAAGATTAGCATCTTCCAAACATGTTACACAGCAGCCCAAAATTTGGACAAATTTTGTCTTAGGGGAGTGGGAAAGATCAACTGTAATGTACCTCCCTTACAAGAAAAAAAATAACTTTCTCACCAAACTAGCAAAGAAGGATGAACAGCAGTAAAAGATGAGTAAAACAGTACAACGCTGCATTCATTACTCCAAACATAAATGAAGTCTTAGGCCATTTATGATCTATATAAACACGTGTCCAAAACAGGACTTAAAGAATCAAAGCAGTGTGTAAGGCGCTGTGGGGAAAGGAAAGGAACGTAGGACACTTCAGACTGGTGCTGAGTAGAATGAGAGATAGCATTTCAGTTCTAATAGTGAGGAGATGAACCAGGCCATGACTACTTTTTAAGTATGTTCCGCAAATGTAGTGATCTGTCATTTTCTAGTGCGCCCTTCAGTCTAAAGATGACATTACCTACAGATGTTAGTAGAACTACCCTGCCTCCAGACATCTTTATAAAACTTTCAAGACAAAATAAAAGGACAGTCACCATTAAAGTGCACATTACAAGACCTCACATTTATAATGGCAAGGAGCCAGGACAACATCACATGATGTATATGTCTGTCTTATCAGGTTTCTGCTTTGCTATTGGCAACTTTTTTTTTTCAACTGTGTTTGCCTGTTACTTACTTGCATACTACATATTGTTGCAATGTGAGCATGCTCAAAGTGCCTAGAGGGCAAGACAGATTTTTTTTCTTGACTGACTGCCTATTCCTAGTTGAAGAAACCTCAAAGGATGGAAAGGGTGAAAGCATCAATCTGATATGCAAAATACTGCTGTAAGAAAAAGTGATAAAAGTGGACCTTTGTTGACTTTGTTAAACTTGTGGGGAAAGTGAAAGGCGTTTGCCTCACTTCATATCATTAATGTTTGGAAGGACACTGAGGGGAGCGGAAGATGAAGGAAAAAGAGAAGTAAAACAATTTCTGTTTTTAACTTTATTTCTATGAAACTTCTCACAACATAAATTACATGGTAAATAGTACAGCGATTTTTATTTGTTCTTTTATATGATAAAGCTGTTAAGTAAACAGATGCCTTTTTCCTCTTTTTTTCTTCTTTTGTTAGAATTAAGAAATGTAGGCATTATTATGCAAAAAAAAAAAAAAGAGAGAGAAATTAAGCAATACAAAATTGTGTTTAACTTAAAATGCTGTAATCTTGGGTTGTTGAGATGGAAATGGGGTGCAACAGTACACAGATTATATCTGTAGAGCTGTTATGGTTTCTCTTATTTTGCATAGGTGAATGTCTAGATTAAGTCACTTGGCTTAATCTAAAAAGAAGTTATGTTCTTATCATAACAGTCCACCTGTGTTGTTGATCTTCATTCATTCTTGACTGTGGGGTTTCGGTTCCATCCTCGGAACCGACTCGGCCATTGTCAAGCTCGCTTCAGCCAGAAACTTTCGAGCTAAGGCTACCCATAGTGCCTCTCTTCCCTTCAGATCAAGTTTTGCCCGTAGAAATAAAATGTGGAAGCTTTGCCTGAACAACTGCCCTACTACAAAACTAGTACTAGCTCTGAACCTCCAGGAGTCTTTGGAGGGGGTTGGAGGGTAGGATGTCAAGAATGAATGAAGACCAACAACACAGCTGGAACGTTATGGTAAGAACATAACTTCTTTATCTGATGTTGTCAATCTTCATTCATTCTTGACTGCTAGGACAGTGTCCCTGGCTATTTTATGTCTCGGGAGGCCCCATGGAAGGATATTCCAGAGCACCATAAACAAAGGTGATGCAATCTCTCAACCATTTCAATAAGGTAACTTTGGAAACTGGTTTGCCCAGTCGAGTACCTGAAAAAGACAGGAACACTTGGTCCAATGTCCTAAACGATTTCATTCTATCCAGGTAAAAACATAATTGTCTGTGCACATCCAAAAAATGTAAACAATGTTCTCCTTTGTTTGAGAAGTTTGGGAAGAAAACTGGTAGGTCTATGGATTGATTAATATTTGAGTCCGATACAACCTTGGCTAGAAAAGAGGGGTTAGTTCTAAGTGATACTCTCTCTTTCTGAAAAATTATATATGGATGTTTCACACACAAAGCCTGCAATTCTGATATTCTCCTGGCTGACGTGATGGCTACCAGGAATAGGGTCTTCCAAGATAAAAATTTGATATCACAGGTGGCTACTGGCTCAGAGGGTTGATGGATCAAACTTTGCAAGACTAACATTAAATTCCAAGATTCAATAGGTTCTTTAAAAGGTGGTTTCATAATGCATAATCCCCTTTAGAAAGGTTTTGTAAAGGCAATGAGATATTAAGGAAAGGTCATTGAAGCCATTATGGAAATTTGAAATAGCAGCTAAATGAACTCTAATGGTAAAACTGAGGCTCCTGACTGGAATAAAGTTGATAAATATTCCAATACCTTATTAACGAGGCTGAAAAAGGGTAATTTCCTTCTCTGTGAGACCAAAGCACAAATCTGCTCCATTTACTAAGATAAAGTTTCCTGGTGCATGGTTTACGAGAAGCCAGAAGTATCATTTGTACTTGGGAAGATAGATTATTCTGCCTGGCAGTTACTGGAAGTGGAGGTACCAAGCCATCAGCTTGAGACTTTGTAGGTTGGGATGGACCAGCCCCTGTGGATGAAACAACAGGCTCTGGAGTTGGGTCCATAGTCCATGGACAGTGAACTAGGTTAGGCCAGAGAAAGGGGAACCAGACTTGACAGGGCCAATAAGGTGCAATGAGGATCACTTTGCTTCTCAACCATTGGGCTTGCTTCAAAAACTGGGGAATTAGGGAAAAGAAGGAAAAGCATAAAGCAGTCCCAGGGTCCAATCATGTAGGAGTGCATCACTCGGGGATTCATCCCAAGGGAGAGGCAGGGCAAAGTATCTGCTGCATTTGTAGTTTATGGGAGAACCAAACAAGTCACAGCAAGGCTGACCCCATCGATAAAAGATCTTTGTCACTACATTGGGATTGAGACACCACTCCTGAGGCAGAAGGATGCATCCATCCACAATCACGTTGGAATTCCTCAGAATGTGAGTTACTATCAGAAAGTGGTTGGAGGTGATCACCCATTGCCATACTCTTAGGGCTTCCCGGCATATAGGGTAGGATCTGGCTCCTCCCTGTTTGTTGATATACCAGACCACCGACATGTTGTCTGCTGGATAGTAATTGTCCCCGAAGGAAGGGCAGATTGAAATGCTTGCAATGCAAAGAACACTGCCCTCAGTTCTAGGACACTGATATGCAAAATTGGCCTCTAAGGGGGACCAAGTGCCTTGGACTGTCTTTCCCTGAAAATGCCCCCACCCCATCAGGGATGCATCTGTGGTCACTACAGCCTTGGGTTGAGATGGTGAAAAGGGGCAACTCCATAATTGCTTTTCTAGCTCCATCCACCAATTTAGATCCTGCTTACATCAGTTGGTTATGTGGACTGTATAGGATATCAGACGTGTTAACAGAGACCAATGTGATGCCAGGAGTCACTGAAGCTGCTTCATGTGATACCTCACCAGAAAAACTAGGTGATTGCCGCTGCCATGGACCTAAGACTAAATGAGTCAGGATTTTGTCACACAGGATTTTGTGCTGAATGTTGCTCTGAAGAATTCTATGTCTTGTGTGGGTGACAGCTTTGACTTTTCATCATTTATTGAAATGTCTAAGAACTCTGCCAGCTCTAGAATGGAGACCAAAGCATGAAGCAGTAGATGTCTGGTGGGGGAGGTGCTGGCTCCGAGATCTCTAGTTCGGCACTGATTTTTTTCCACGGCACCATGTACAATCCCAGGTGCTTTGACAGTTCCAAGTCCTCTCGGGGCTCCTTTTCTAGAGGTGGGCTTGGAGAGGGGTGTGTCCCCAGTTCTGAGGTTCATAAGTAGGTACTAGCCTATCTGCCCAAAGGCATTTATAAGCCTAGCCAGAATGTGTTGGGTTTTGCAGCCACCTTAGATTAGTTCCCTGTGCCTCAGTCCAGCAAAGCCACTGAAGTGATCCCTGGGGTAAACTTTCTGTTTCCCTTCCACTCATCAAGGTTTCTCTTGAAGAGTGCTAGCGAGGAGCTCTGCCTAATGTAGATTGGAATCTTGTTCCAAAGCATCGGAAGTCTCTGGGACAGGACTCTATCCCTCTAGCACGTCCTATTTATTGTTGTGGTGAGGTTTAGATCCCTAGAGCGTGTGGCTCAAGGGGATAAGGTTTTCTTTTGGTGGAGCATGTCCATCAATTCTGGGTTGGACATGGTCTTATATGTCAGGCAGAGATCACCTCTGAGCAGGCGGTATGCAACAGAGTACAGCTGGAGTTTCTTCAGTTGAGCTGCATAGGGCATCTGTTTGAGGCCAGTGATTCTCTTGGTGAGGTACTTCTGTAGTCTTTAAAGCTGTTGCAGGTGTCTTGTAAGCTACATCCCAAATGGGGCACTGTACTCTATGATGGGTCTGATGATTGATGAGTAGAGGGGCACAATGACCTCTTTTGAACTGGATGCAAACCCTTTTGTGATTAGGTGGGCCACATAGAAAGATTTTCTAATCACTTTGGCAATGTGATTATCAAAGGAGAGATTACTATCTACTTGGGTCCCCAGATCCCTTATTACGTTTTCCATATTTAGGGGACTACCACCTATGTGGTAGTTTGTGGGTACTTTGTTATTTCTAAAGGGCATAACTATGCACTTTTTGGCATTTAACTTAAGGCCATGATTTTGACACCAGGTATCCGTCTCAGTGATACCCTTTCAGTGGATGTCTGTGTCAGCCGGTGAGTCAATTATAGCCGCTAGTTTGCAGTCGTCTGCGAACTTGGTCAGCCATAGTCCTCCTGTGCTTGTCTTTCTCAGTTCCAGGCTCTCATCCCTCTTCAGGTGTGCCTGCCTTTCAGATTATGGAGAGTGTGCTCGCCTCAGCAGGCTCGCAGTTGGCACCATCCCTGTCAGAGTGTCACATCTATGTATCCTCTGGCTCACAGCTGTCACAATCTGCTACATCAGGGCATTGGGCACAAGAGCAGCAAGACACCCTGCTGCAGTGTGCCCTCTCTTCGGAGTCCTCCTCAGACCTTCCTCCGAGGAGCCACCCCATAAGAGATTGTGCAAGAGGAAGCACTTAGATTCTCCAGAAGAATCTCTCAATGAGGATACAGAGTATGATGAAGGGGAAGGGTCCCCATGGTCACCCCCCCCCTTCACAGATCTTGGAGCCCTCAACTTCAGCATCGCTCCCGGTGCCAACTACTTCAGTACTGATGGTGGATCTCACCTTGGTTCCGATGGTCCTCAACTTAGTCAGAGCCAACCCACCCATGGGAGCAGAGGTAAGAGGGAAGGGAGGGGCCTATACCAGTGATGGTAATGCGAGAAATACCAAAAATGTAAAAAGGGAAGAAATACAACATTCACACTCAGGAAATATCAAAGTAACCAAGAAAACTAAGTTATCGACAAGTTTAGAGTTAAAGAAATAAGTCTTAATAATGATATTTTATGAAAAAAATTAGCAATTAGCTTGAGAGCATGGCTGACCTGTCCTAAAACTCTATGCGGTAAATGAGATCTGAAGGGAAAGTAAGACAGGCACTATGGCAGCCTTAGCTCAAGAGTTTCTTGCTAGCGCTAGCTTGGTACAATGGCACAGTCAGTTCCAAGGACAGAACTGAAACCCAACAGTCAAGAATGAAGACTGACAACATCAAATCAAGTTTTTAAGTGGAAACAAGTAAATAAGTACAGTTGTGTAAAATCTTATAACAGTAGATGTCATTCCCTTCACTCTTGCAGTATTCTTTAATAAAGGGATTCCCTGCCAAGGGGAGCTCAATGTCCAGCCAGTATAACAAAGCTTTAGGATTTTCAAGGACATCATATGTCATCTGCATGCTCCCTGCTCACAGTGTAGGGCATAAAGGTGACATACAGTCATACATATCTCAGAACTTAATAGCTCCAGGAGGAACAAAAGTTCAAGGAGAAGAGGAATATGTGCAGCTAGAAAGAAAAGAGAAAAGGGGGAAGGAGGGAGGGGAGTAAATACTGTAACAGTGAAGAGAACATATTCTGTTATGGTAAGATTTTACACAACTTTACTATGTCCTTCCATATCACCGTTGCAGTATTCTTTACTAAAAGGAAAGTATAAAAACTCAAGAGGAAACTTGGGAGGAGGAAGGCCCAGCAGGGCCCTCAAGGAACCCATGCAGGATATCCCTGACAAATCCAGCTTGTAATGTTAAGTAAAGGTGTGATGATGTGAGATATTGCCAGCTATGCCAGGAGAAGTAAGTCAGTGGATGTGTAACATATGCCAGCACAGTTAGCAGGAGTTTTCTAAAGAATTATATGTCATTTTTATATCAAATTGATTTGTATAGGGGCTTGTGTTGAAAATGCATTTGTAAAGCTACCTGTGCTAAAAATGTACCAACAGTGGGTCCTGCTGGACAAAAAAGAAATGCATATATATGTCAGACTGTATTGTAATTGTTGAATGAATATATTGTAGCAGAGGCTACTGGAAGAGAAGAGGTTAATCTCAGTCCAGCTAACTGTGAAAAATAAATACTGCAAACCAGGGAAAACAGTGTCGACAGCACTCAAGTGTCAACTATTAAAGTTCATAGTTCACCACAGTAAGAGGTGCAGAAACAGACTCTGAAGATGCCCGCTTAATAGTTCAAAACCCTTTAATGGAATCGTATTTGATTAAAGGCTTTTGTACTATTAAGCGGGCATCTTTCAGAGTCTGTTTCTTCACCTTTTACTGTGTTGAACTACGAACTTTAACTTTGAAAAATAGTCTGAAATTAAATTACCTGGTTTAGGCCATAAAGATTGTATCTTACAGTTCTGATTGCAGCCAGAGACAAAATGTCTGTGAAAACTAGGACTAGGAATCCTACTGTATTGTCCTTAGGGGTGAACTAATTGCTACCTTGGAAGAGTGGAAGTTTTTGAAATAGTTTATAGCTTCCAGATGCTGAAACACATCTCAGCAAAGCTCTATGTGTATGGTAACACATTATGTGCAAGAATCTGGCCCAGTTTCTAGTAAAGGGGGTAGTGTGGAAACTAGAAGTCAGGTGACCAGATGTATGTGATGTCATTCTGTAACCCAGCACTGAAATGTTGTTTTAATACTACATGAGACATAAGTTTCAGGGCAGTCTGTTTATGACTGAAACAGAAAGAAGACCACTCACCTACTTCATGTTGCTTTGTTTTAGTAAATAACCAAGTACTATTAATTCTTTAGATCAGTCAGGAAAATATAGTGAGATTAGTTAAAAAGAAGTTATGTTCTTACCATAATACTAGATATGTTAAGCCAGCTCCTATTTACTGAACTCTAACTGTTGTGCCTGTATTTATATAGCATAGGTAGCCTGCATAACTTAGCTGGTCAGCCGCTGTGTCCTCATGCCTAATTGCCATACTGAATTATAAACCTAGCATCTTAAATTCAGTAACCAACTAAGTGGCAACTGAGCATTATCGGCTAGCACATTGCCATTGTCTAGTACCTTTAAATAGCCATCCAGCTCCCAAACGCTATTCTGGCATTTCTTTTTACAGCTACTACGCATACTAACATCTGTTACTATTAAGTTTACCAGCTTCCTATATGCAGACTCTAAGATTTTTTTATATAATGATACACAACTTGTATTTAGCAGCTGACTAAAGGCTAAGACGCCAACTCAACATGTGCTCCTAAATGCTTACCAAGTGTATCATATCTGTTGGTGCTTTTCAGTTTACAGGCATGTCTACAACTGCTATTTATCAGTGCCAACTTTCATTATGCTAACTTTGCTGTGTGTTTAGTCAATGTAATGCATAATAGCTACTTTATGTAACAGCAGACTATTGGTTGTCATATCTATATTGTGTTAGAGCTATTTTAAACTGATTGCAAGCCTTGCTCTGACTGTATTGCAATGGACTTATTTTTTCTGTACCAATAATGATCTTACAGTGTCGCACAGTTAAGCAAACCCATTATACAATGTGTTCTTCCCTGCTGTACTACCCCTCTTATACATTGTAGTTTTCTTCTCTCCCACAGCCTGCTTTTACTGTATTTTCTGCTGACACGGACTCCTATTTAGATGCCTTCACGGACCCTATTTGAAACAATAGCATTCCGTGGCCAACCTACAGTGAAACAAAGTGTATGTAAAGTCTCACTTTCTTAACTGGCCGTTGCTCCAACCGTTAAAGCTTTCTGTTAGTGGTGTGCACTCACCACTGGGTCAGCAACACCCCCCCCCATACTGCATAGTGATTTTACCCTAACTATCCCCTTACTGCTTCCCCTCCAGTCCCTTCTAAACAGATATCACATTGTATATTATTTTCTCTCTTTTTCCACCTTTCAACCTGCTTACACATCTTATTTCAGTTCAACTCCATATTTAACCATTCTCCTTGCTATTTTGGGATTGAGAGACCACTCGTGAGGCAGTAGAACGCATCTGCTCAGTTTGTCCATTATTTATTTATTTATTTGTGATGCTACAAGGCAATGCAGTAGAATGCATCTGCTCAGTTTGTCCATTATCACGTTTGAACTCCCCAGGATGTGCATTGCTATCAGAAAGCAGTTGAAGGCAAGAGTCCATTGCCACACTCTGAGGGCTTCTCAAGACGTGGGGTAGGATTTCGTTCCCCCTATTTGCTGATGTACCAGACTACTGACATGTTGTCTGATTGAATTGCAATGGTTCCTTGAGGCAGGACAGATTGAAAGGCTTGCAACGCTAATAGCACTGCCCTCAACATCAGGACACTGATATGCAGACTGGTCTCTATCGGGGACCAAATGTCTTGGACTTGTTCTTCCCAGATAATGTCCCCCCCTCCACCCCATCTTGGAGGCATCCAAGATCATTATGGCCTTGGGGTGAGGAGGGATAAATGGGTGATCTAAAAGGATTTCTTTGGATTTCATCCACCAGGATAGGCCTTTTTTGCAGTGACTGGTGATAAGTATGGGGTACTTCATTGGATGGGTTATGATAGACCATTGTGATGCTAGAAGGCAATGTAGTAGCTGCATGTGGAATCTCACTAGTGGGACCAGAATGATGGTCGCTGTCATGGAACCCAGCACGTGAAGGACTAACAGCACTGGCACTTGGTTTCTGCATAGAATAGGATGTTCATGGGAATTTATCTTCTGTAATCTGTGTTGAGGAAGGAAGGAAGACGTCACATGAGATGGTGTTCAGATGAACTCTTATGGATTCTAGATCTTGAGAGGGGCTTAGCTGAGATTTTGTTTGATTGACTGTGATGTCCAGGCATATGAACAAATGCAGAATTAATTCTGTTGCTTGAATCAGTAGATGCCTGGTGGAAGCAGTGATGTCCCAGTCATCTAGATATGGAAACACTCGGAATCCATGCAGTCTCAAGTGAGCTGTCACTGCTGCCATACATTTGGTGAACACCTTGGGGACTATGGTGAGACCAAAGGGCAGCACTCTGAACTGAAATCAGTGGCTCCTAGCCGAAAGCAGCGAAACCTTCTGGAGCATTTGTCTATCTTTATGTGGTAATATGTGTCTTGAAAGTCTATAGAGCATGTCCAATTGTCTTCCTCTAAAAAGGGAAGTATAGACTGAACTGTGATCATCTAGAATTTGAACTGTTGAACAAATTTGTTTAGAAGGCTATGATCCACAATAGGTCTCCAGTCCCGTGTCTTTTTTGGCACTAAAATGAACCTCAAGTAAAATCCAGATCCTATCTGGACTGGTGGGACTTCTTGGATGACTCTTTGTTCTAGAAGCTTTTGGATTTGTAAAACTTCTTGGTCCCTCTGATTGGGTGGGACATCAGGGAGCCTTGTTAGAGATCTTGGATAAAGAATGAAGGAGATAGAGTAACCTCTGGTAATAATTCTCTATACCCAAACATCTGTGGTTATTTGTTGTCACACACTTGAATGCAGAGAAAATCTTCCCCAACTGCTTCCAGAGGTAAGCAATTGGGCCCCCCCTTTCAGTGCTGCTAGGGCTTTCCAGAGAAATAGTCTCTGGAACCCTGATTCTGCAGGCCACCTCTGCCTCAGGGTTGGAGTTTTCCATTAGAGCTTCCCCCTTTGCCCCAAGGGGAGCCTCCACCGTGTGTCCTGGACAGGCCTTTGGGACTATCTGCATCACATCTTCCCACACCTCTGATTCCTAAAGTAGGATCGTTGGGGAGCAGAAAAACATGTCCATTGCAGACAGGGTCTTCCCATCTTCCTCACACATGGCTAGAGTTTCTTTGACTTTGGGGCCGAACAAAGAAGATCCGTCAAAGAGAGCATTGATGAAGGAAGACTCAAATGGCTCCACAAACTCACACAGGCACATCCAGGCGTGTTGTCTGATAGCAATGCCTGGATCAGCTGACCTTGTCATCCCTTCAGCTGCATATGCAATGGGCCTCATAGATGAGTTGTAAATAGACTCCAGGGCAGCTAATTGGGAGACCACTTTTTATTGGACCTCTTCAGATACAGCTCCTGCTAGGGTGTCTGATAATTCATTGATCAGATTCCTCTGGAGCTAGTGAAGTGTGTCAGAAAATTCAAGGATCTTAAGGTGAAAGTCGATGCATAAACCCACTTTCCAAATATGTCCATCGCCCTAGACACTCAGGGGGATGAACAGAGGAACTTTCTTCAGCCAGTTCCTTTTTGGTGGCCACCTCTACCACCATGATATCAACTGCTAACCTTTTTGCTTAGTGTTGGTGGTCCTCAGGAGCAGAGAAAATCTTATCCAGTCTCCAGGGAATTGGTTCTATGGAGTCAGGAGCTTTCCAAGCCCACTAAGTGATCAGTTTAATGAGATCATCAGTGGAAGGGGTCATCCAGGAACTAAATGGGTGAGAACCAAAAGCTTTCAAGTACACAGACTCCTCAGAGGTAGGGTCTTTGGCCTTCCAGTTACCTCTCTGTTTAACAATCCAAGGGTGACCAGGGGAACCCTTCCCATCATCAAAATCAGTCTCCTCAGTGAAGGATTCTTCAGGAGAGCCCAGGTGTTTCCTCTCAAATATTTTCTTCTGAGGAGGCTCCTCAGTGGGAATGTCTGAGGAGGACTCAAAAGAAGGGTGATCCTTAGCCGGGATCTGCTGCAGCCTTGAAGCTCACTGTCCAGTAGCAGAGGTTGGTGGAAGCTCCGAGTAAGAAGGGGTCAGGGAATGAAACTCCAGTACAGCAGGAGCCATCTGACAGCCTGCAACGACCAATGCTCTCTCTCCATAGCCTGGAAGGCAGCCCCCCCCCAAGGAGGGATGGGAGCTTGGAACCAAGAATAATGAACTTAGAAACGGGGTCACATCCCACCCCGAGAGACCCACCTCAGAAGCTGGAGCTGAGGAAGGACCCCCAGCCACCGGAGTTCCCAAGAGGTAAAGAGAACTCTGAATAAAATATAGGAATTGACTCAAACCCATCGGACCCAATAGTGGAGCCATGATCTCAGGAATCCATCAGTTTTGAAGGCACTGAGGAAGTCAGAGCTTAGCCCAAAACTGAAGATAAAGGGGCTGTTAGTGCCAGAGCAAGAGGAACCTGAGTGGTTACACTGGAGAGCTCTTTGGCCTACAAGGAGGTCAGAGGAGGAAGAACTGGTGGAATCCTTGGAGAAAATATCCCTGCTGCATGTGGGAGAGGGGTTTGGGAGGAAGTAGAAAGGCCCTTAGTTGTTAGGAACTGATCCACCAATCTCACATCATCTACTTCAGTGAGACTCCTGGAGGATTGAACAGACAATCCAGAGAGAGATTCTGGCCTTTCTATAAAGGGGCTAGGAAGCTGACCCAAGAAGGGGTCAATGGAAGGGGTATACTCTGCCCTGGGTGTATATAGAGGATCAATGTTTGACACTGAAGGGGAGTATGACCTGTTGCAGTACAGTAGGAGATGTTGGCATTGACCTGGAAACTAAAGAAGCCAGTGCCAAGGCCAGCGTCAATGGTGCCAAGGTTGCTGGTGCTGAGGAAGGAGTCTGTTCTGAGAGCTTTGGAACCTTAGCTCTTGGTTCCAAGGAGGAGCCAACAGAAGGGGACTTGTGTTTTGTTTGATATCGGTGCCGATGGAGAAGTCAGCACTGAATTACTAGTTTTGGAACTAGAGGCCTTTGGAGACATATTGGTCTTTGATAAAGCTTCTTTAAAGGGGGTCCTAAGAAACCCTTTAAGAATAAGCTTGTTAAAATGTTATATCAAGGCCCTGGTACTGAAGGCCTGGCAGATGGAGCACTCTATGTCTAAATGAGGAGCCCCTAAGCAATAAACACAGGCAGCATGTCCATCAGAGTTAGGCATTTTTTGGCTGCAGTACTGGCACTGCTTAAATCCAGTTGTGCCTTATGACTTATCTGCCATATTTACAACTGGCAGAAAAAAACAGTCACACTACACACACACAGACAAGAGACAAATAGGAAAAAAATCTACCAACAATGGTAGAAGGAACTACTAAACCATAGAGAGGAAAGGAGAGTGGAACTACCATCAATGGTAGAGAAAAGAATACTAACAGGTATGGAAAGGTACAACTAGCAGTGATGGAAGGGAAAGAATGCCAATGGGTATGGAAACACACTCACATGAGAAAAAGGTGGGTAGAGAAAAGAAAAATATTAAAGTTTTAAAGAAAATTAATGTAAAAAGAGTAATACATTTTAGATATTACTGAGCTGCGAGAGGAGAGTCAGCTGACGAGTCTTGCTATAAGAGCGGCAAACAAGATATGAGGTAATTTGGGGAGGGGCATTGTGGGTAGAGTCTTAGCCTGGGAGATTCTTGGCTGGTGTGAGCTGCATAACAGCTGAACCAGTTCTGAGGATCAGAACTGACTACCAAAGAGTCAAGAATTAATGAAGATTCACAATATCAGATGTACTGTTTTTTCTGTATCTTTGTGAATCTACTCTTTAGTGTTATTTTTACTATTTCCTGTGATGGAACTCTGCTGTTTATTGCAAACAGATATTTAATATTTTCATGTTCTTTTATTATTTATTATTAACAATATTTTTTTCATTGTGGCTGGTCTTTTGGAGAATATTTTAACCTTTGAGAGTACTTATATTTATATGGCGACACTGTGGCTGATTCTGAAAGCCTTGCTGCATTGGTCAAACACTACCATTTGTATTATTATTAATTTTACTCCATATAATTGGGTACTCTTGTAAAAGCCTTAGACTAGCTGGCTTTAGAGTGTTCTGGTGGCAGTATCTACCTTATAGTCTGGGCAGAGGGGGCATAGCTGGTATATCTATGCCAGCCTTTCCCAGGTGTGTGTTTCGTGTGCGTGTCAACTACTTGAAGCAGGGACACAGAGCACTGGTTTCATAAAGAGGGTGGTGTAGGACGTGGCTTGGAACAATTCATTGAGGACTCAACTCTAAAGCTGTGGTGAGGGTGGAGTCTTATTTGGGGCCTGGTGAGGGACAGGGGAACCCAGCGCCAGGACAGGAGCATGGTCCCTCTGTGCTCTTAAGGGAAATTGCACTTGGTGCAGAGAGCTGCATCTGGAAATACTGTGTGTATCCATTTTTGTTCCAAGTGAATGTCCCTCACTGGTATCCATGGTGAGAATTGAGGCTCCTTGATTACTGGCCCAGAGGAGGAATGTCACAAAATGTATGGATAGAAGTCCAAGTATCAGCCTTAAGGATGGAATTGCTATCCAATCTTTTAAAAAAAAACCACCAGAGGAAGCCACAGCCCTGGTAGGATGAGCAGTTACAGAAGCAGAAATGCTTTTCCCATGAAAGGAATAACAAAAAAGAAATCCATGAAGAAGTGGTTTGCTTAGAAACAGCCGAACCTAGAGATCTAGGCTGTAAAGAAACTAAAAGTTCCTCAGACTTGTGAATGGTCTTAGTATTATCCAGATAATATCTGAGCTATCTATGCAAATCCAAGGTGTGAAAAACCTTCTTACTGGCAGACTGTGGAGAAGGGAAAAAAGTGGCAAATTAATAGATTAAATAAGAGACAATTCATTAACCACCTTGGGCATAAAGAAGGATTAGTATGAAGAGACACCATGTCCCTATGAAAAACTAAAAAAAGGAGGGAAATCCATAAGGGCCTGAAGCTCAGACACCCTCATAGCTGAAATAAGAGCCAAAAGAAGAACAGTCTTCCATGTATAATGTTGCAAGGAAGTTGAAGGTACAGACTGAAAAGGAGCACGAGTCAACTTTTCAAGAACAAAATTAAGGTTCCAGGAAGGAGGAATAGGCTTCCTTGGAGGACACCTTTTAAGAAATTGTTTGACCTCAAACCTAGAGACCAAAGCAGGACAAGCAGAAATAGCTTAAAGGTCAGCTTTAACTGAAGAATACGCTAACCCAGCATGGAGAAATTCATACAAATTAGACAGAACCACAGGAATCTCCAAAGAAAGTGGCTCCTGGTCACAAGCAAGGCACCAGACAGGAAATCTCTTCCATTTGGACAAGTGTGATTTTCTGGTAGTGGGGTTCTGGCCTTCAGCAGAACCTGAAACATATCCTCAGAAAAAAAGATCCCTAAAAGGGATCAAAACCCTATCTCTCACAATGTCAGATGAAGAGTGGAGAATTGAGTATAGATGACAGACCCCTTGTCATATGTGTGTATGTCTACCCTGTGAGGTAACTTGTGGTGATTTCCCTTAGCTAGATACAAAAGATGAGGGAACCGATGATTTTGGGAGAGTCTTATTTTGTCTTGAGCAGGACATCTGGTATGAGAGAAAGAGGAGGGAAGACATAGAGAAACATCTTCTTCCAAGAAAAAGAGAGGGCGCCCACCTTCCATGCCAGAGGACTTGGGATTCTGGGACAAAAGAGAGGAATGTATAATTATCTCCTTTGGGAAAAAACATGTACCCATGAATTACCACATAGGTGGCAGTACACTAAACACCGAAAGTGTGATAAGAGACTTAGGGACACAGGTGGACAGTGGTCTCACCTTCAATAACCACATCGCCACAACAGTCAGGAAATCCTTCTATGTGACACCTCATCACTAAGGGCTTTTCATTCAAAAAAAAGGAGGTCATTGTCCCACTGTACTCATCCTTCATTAGACCCATTATAGAGTACAATGCCCCATTTGGTATGTACCTCTCAAGACATCTGCAACAACTGGAAAGTCTGCAGAAATACCTCACTAAAAGAATCACAGGCCTAAAGCAGATGCCCTACTCTGACTGCCTTAAAAACTCCAGCTATACTCTGTTGCATATCATCTACTCAGAGGCGATCTCTGCTTAACATACAAGGCTATGTCAAACCTAGAGCTGGTGGACAAGCTACACTTAAAGAAATCCCAATCCCTCAGAGCCACATGCTCCAGGGATCTAAACCTTGTCATCACAACAAAACAAAACATGCTGGAGGGATAGGTTCCTGACCTAGAGACTCCCCAGACTCTTGAATAGACTGCCCATACATGTCAAGCAGAGCACCTATTTGGCCCTCTTCAAAAGGAACCTTGACAATTGGATGGGAGAAAGGAAATTCACCCCGGGGATCACATCAGTCACCCTGCTAGACAGGGGTCCAGGGAAGTAAATAGGGTGAGAAGAAATAGCCAGATAATTGTTATGACTAGGCTTGTATAGGCCCTAGGGCCAATAGCCTAGTACCAACCTATGAACCTATAAGTTGTCTGTTCAGAGGGGAAGCAAAAAATCTACGAGGAGTACCCCAGTGGTAGACAATGTCCAGAAATGCATCTCTGTGAAGCATCTACTTGTACTTCTGTGTTATGGACCTGCTCAGAGAGCCCACCACAATGTTTTATTCTGAAGGAATATAAACAGCCTGATACTGAACAGCCAAATCCCAAACTTAAAGAGCTAATCTGAACAGGAGGTAAGACTATGCCCCCCTTGCTTGTTGATGTATCACATTACTGAGGTGCTGTCTGTTAAAATTGAGAGAGATCCTGGAAGAAAAAGAGTATGGAAGGATTGAAGAGCAAGGAGGAGAACTCTCATCTCCTTGATGTTGATATGATTCACCCTCTGATGAATGGGCCAAAGACCCTGAACCTTTAGAGAGCCAAAAGAAGCCTCCCACCCCACATCTGAGGCATCCAAAAAAAGTTCCTGAAAGGGGACTAGGTTGAGAGACGGCTGATGCATTCACCATTGAAGCTCTGTTTGAGGCATGGAAGAAAATGAACCAGAAAGTCTAAAGGATGAACAATGTTGAAGCCATACTAACTTTAGGAAGCACTGTAGCTTCCTCATATGGAGCCTGGCTACAGGAAGCATAGGGATGATGGAAGACATGTAACCCAGGGCCCTTAGAAACTCCATGGCCATAACTGAGACCTGAGGAAGAAACAATTGAAAAAAGACAGAGCCAGAGCCTTAGGTGGTGGCAGGGAAGACAGCATAGGAACGGTCTGCAGCCTGTACCAAAGAAAAACATGATCCTGAGTAGGAGTCAGGAAAGATTTCTGGAAATTTATCATAAACCCTAGGTTTTGCAAGAGGCAAATAGCATAGGAAAGGTGCTAGGTCTCTGGAGAGGAAGCCTGAATGAGCAGGTTGTCCAGGTAAGGAAAGATCTGTATCCCCGTCATCCTGCAAAAGGCAATCATAAGAATGAGGCATTTGGTGAAGACCCTAGGAGCAGTAGAAAGGCCAAAGGACAAAACAGAGAACTAAAAATGCAAGGAAGAAAGAGAGAAATGCAAAAAAATCCTGAAATGGGGATAAACAGGGATGTGAAGATAGGCATCCTTGAGATCCAGAGATACCAGAAAAGCCTGAGGAAGAAAAGGAAATAGGGTCTGAAGGGACAGCATTTAGAAAGAAGGGATCTTCAGAAAAATGTTGAGCTGGAAAAGGTCCAGAATGGAGTTCCGGGTGCCTGCTTTCCTGGGAACCAAAAACATTCTTGAATAAAGCCCCTTCCCCCTTTGAGGAGCAGAAACTGCTTGTATGGTGACTTGAGATAAAATGGCATGAAGTACATCTGGACAAAAAGACAGCTTTTCCTGAGGAGGTTGAGGAATACCTAGAAAAGGAGGAAGGGATTTCCACACCATGAAGTATCCCTGATAGATAATGCACAGAACCCAAGAATCCTGAGTGATCTTTAACTAACTGTGAACAGACATGGAAAGATAATAAGACAAAGGAACCTGACCTATGATAGAGGGAAGAAGATGGACAGAAACTGGTTTGTCAGAGTAGGAGTCTGAGTAGACTTAGTAGAAAGAACCAGTCTAAAACCCTTTTTACCTTTGGAAGGAAAATTAGACTGTCTACATACAAAGGCAGGCTTAGAAAGAGAATTCCTCTGAAATTCAAAAATGGGGAAAAATGTTTTAATTCTTGCAAGGTCTTGCCTTTCTCCTGCTGGAACTTAAAAAGCTCAGCAGCTGCAGAACCAGACAGACTTTCATTGTCTAGAGGAGCATCCATCAATTCAGCCTTAATATCATCGGGTAAAAGTTGGAGGTGAAGCCTTAACACAGAACCAAAGGCAGCAGCTCTAAAAAAAAAAAAAAAAAAGCATCAACTGCATCATAAATACATTTAATAGAATGATGAGCCACTTGAACAGAGGAGCCCAACAAAGACAGGGCCAAAATGTTCCCCTTAGAGTCAACAAGGTCAGAAATAACCTGATAGGCCTGAGAAAGAAGTGCTAAGACATATCTGGTCATATGGGTTTGATAATTAATAGCCCAAAAGGCCAGGGTAGCAGCAGTATAAATCTTCTTGTCCAGTCACTCCATGGCCCTAATGCCCTTGTCAGAAGGAAGCAATTTAGTAGAAGACAGTAGTCTGTAAGATTGTCGGAAGAGACAGACACAACAAAGGGGTCAGCAGAAGGACATTTGTAAGGTAACTTACAGTCATCAGGAACCTTATAATGCCTGTCAGTTTTTTAGGTGCTGGAGGCTGGGAGTCAGGAACTAAGAAGCTGCTTGTTTTGAAAAAAAAAGGAACTAAGAAGCTGCTGAAAAGTGTATAGCAGGGCAGCCCTCTTAAAGGTGCTAACTCCCTAAAGTCAGGGATAAATTTGCCCAAATAGTTAACCATACCAAGAAAACGCTGTAGGAATTGGACATTGTCTGGAGCTGGCATCTCAAGAATGGCTGCTTGTTTGGAAAGGTCTGGTCTTAAGCCTGTACTACAAAACAAATGATCTACACAAGTGTCTTCTGATGGTCTGAATTTACATTTCAGAGGATTGAGCTTCAAAGTTCACTTCACGTGCTCTGTCCATAACATTCCTGAGGTTTCCGTAATGCTCTGCTTCACCACTGCTTTTAACTCGTAAATCACCTAATATTGCACACTGATAGCCCCAAAAAAATTGCTCCATTGCACACTGAAAGACTTCACTAGTAGAATTTATTCCAAAAGGCATCCCGAGGAATCTATCTACCAAATGGGGTACTGAATGTAGTCAGTAGTGAAGATTTGTGATTAAGCATTACTTGCCAAAATTAACTCTGCATCCAAGACAGAAAAAACAATGGCATTTGGCATGAAGGTGGCAATCTCCTCGACTGTAAGCATAGGATGAGGAGGTCTCTCTGCCTTGTTCAAGTCTCTTGGGTCAATGCATATTCTGACTTCATCTGAATTTTTCTTATGAGCAGCTACCATGGAAGAAACCCACTCAATTGGTTCTGTGACTGGACAAATCACACCTTGCTGCACCATTTTATCTAACCGGACCTTGAATTTGTTCTGCATAGCTAATGGAACTCTCCTTGCTGGTCTTACCACTGGACTGACCTCTGGGGTCTACTTTCATGAAGTATACAACTGGAAGTTTGCATAGCTTGTTGAAAACAGCATACTCTGAGAAAATAGCATCACTAAAACTAGAACTGGGACATATGCTTACAAGATGTACTTCTCTGGTAAAAGAAAGCAGTTTCATTCCTAAACTGTCTCAGAGACCAAATGACTGCACAGGTTTTCAGACAGACTACATAAAATTGCAAGCTGTAACTGTTCCCAGCCAAATAACATTAAAGCACTGCTGAGCCTTTGGTCGAATCTCTTCACCTCTATAAGCAACAAGCTTTGCACAAATGGCCAAATTAAGTTGCTCACCAGCTCTCACTCTAAAATGTTATTGCTGACATAACATTACACTTTGAACCAGTGTCTACTTTGAGCACTGTGGGCTTACCATTGATTAGGACAGTACAAAATACTTCATTCATTGCCAATAAATCTACTGCATTAACCTTTTCACTGACCACAGATATGCCATCTACATAGAAAGTAGAGTTGCAGCTTTCTACATCATCAACTTGCTTTTTTGAGTGACCTTTCTTAATAACAATGAGGCTTGCTTGATTTACAAGGCTTTTAAAAGTGGTTCCATTTTTTACACTTGTGGCATTGCTGACCAAATGCTAAATAATTCTCTCTTTTAGACTCATGGTTGGCGCCACAATTATGACAGTTCACAATAAGACTTGAATTGAGTTTTGCTGACTCACCCCTATACTGCACTGAGCATGACTGTTTTACTGAGCTAGTCTTGGAACTTGCTAGAAAGTTATGTCCCCCTCCCCAGGAAAGCCTGCAGGATTTGCAGTTGCCATGTGCTTAGGCCTGTTTCTGCTTGCCACGTGCGTGCTGTCTACGTTTGCTCTACAGACTGATGAAACTATGCTCTTACCACTTGCAAGCATACTTTGTGCCTTTCTGTGAGGTCATGGATTTGACAAATCTCTGTGGCTTTGCTTAACGTTAAATCACATAATGAAGCAAAATCTTTCTCACTGCAGCATTATTACCACCACACACAAGCCTGCCCTTTATTAACTCATCTTTTAAAAATCACAAAATCTGCATGTTTTTGCCTTATTTCTCAAGTCAGTGATACAAGCTGCAAAAGTTTCACCTGGCTTTTGGTCTCATATAAAATAAGTGCCTCTCTAATGTAACATTTGTCTGGGGGTTGCACATTTCTCTAAACTGTCTCAAGATGCCAAAGCTCACAAGGTTAATAGGAGACGCACAGGGAACTGACCTTTAGACATGCCTGGAGGGGTGGGCATTAGCAATAAGTACTGGATCGGTTTCCTTGTAAAACGCTTAGGGCTGGTAGCACTTTTGTGTGCTACAGTAACTGCTACAAGTAAGTCTGGTAAAGTGCTAGACTAATAAGCTAGTAAAAAGTGCAGGAGAGGAGTGACTTAGATCAAAAAGAAAAATTGAAGAGCAGACTTTTGCACTGCTCATAAGCTTACAAACAGTCCTGGATACAGCAAGTCTGTATCTGGACTAGACTAGTTCCAGGAAAGACAGGAAACAAGTGTAAACATAGGCTTTTAAACCAGAAAGTTGAGAGAGATGGAAAACTGCCCAAACAGCCAATAAACTACAATTTCTGGGCCAGAAACCCAGCAACTTTTACCCATTAAAAGGGTAAAAAGTTGCAGTATCGCCTAACAAATACATCTTACTTTTATAGCTGTGTCGATCCATAATAACAGCAGCTCCTTCTGTGCAGGTCTAATAGTGAATGTGAAGTTGTTCTATCTCACCGTTCATTCTTTACTGATGGGTTTGGAGCAGATCCCTCGGCTCCGAGTCGGCACCTACTGTAAAGCTCGAGTATTTCAAGTAGCTCAAGGCCAAGTCCCTATCCCATGATGCACCTTGATTTACCTCAGATCTAGTTTGCTGCTGCAACTGATTGAACGTTCCTGATAGCTCGGACCAGTAAACTTTAAATACATATCTATTTCAAAAAATTGTTAGTTTTTCACTATAGTAGTTAGATAAGCTCTTAAAGGCTTATCTACAGAGGTCCCTTCCGTGTGCTGTTTTCTTAGCTATATATTTGGCCTCATTTTTCTTTATAGGCCTATTTAAATTCTCTGACAAAAAATTATTCAGTGACATTTTGTCACATATATTGCTAGAATAGTGTTATGTGATTACTTCAGAGTTAACTTGTTAAAATTCTGTGTGCGCTTACTAGCTTTAACGATCCTAAGTTGCTAGAATAGTTGGTCTGCAAGGCCATGGAACGTATCATGGAACTCAAAGACATTGGTAACCTCCAAACTCTGGACCCCACCCAGTTCAGGTTTGTGAAAGGCAGATCATGCCTTTTGAACCTGATCGACTTCTTTGAGGCAGTCACCAAAGCCGTAGATGAGGGTAAGGTGGTTCACACAGCCTATCTTGACCTCACCAAGGCTTTCAACACCATCCCCCATTCTGGAATTATAGCTAAACTCACTAAACTAGGTATAAATCCCTACGTCACAAGATGGGTTGCCAACTGGCTCACTGACAGAACCCACACTGTAAAAGTTGCAGACTCCAAATCTAACCTGAAAGCAGTGACAAGTGGAGTACCACAGGGTTCTATCCTGGGACCTCTCCAGTTTGGTATCTACTTCTCTGAAGTACAGGCTAACACAGATGGTCTTTGGCTAACGAAGTTCGCAGATGACTGCAAACTAGGAGCCATAGTCAAGTACCCAAATGATGTGGACATCCTACAGAAGGGCCTTGCTGAGGCAGATGCCAGGTGTCAGAGCCATGGCCTCAAGCTCAATGCCAAAAAGTGCAGTGTCATCTCCTTTGGTAAAAACTCTGTACCCATGAATTACCACATAGGCAGCAATCTACATAACACCGAACCGAGACCTTGGGACCCAGGTGGACAGTAGTCTCTCCTTTGATAGTCACATCGCCACAGTAGTCAAGAAGTCCTTCTATGTGGCACACCTCATCATAAAAGGGTTCTCAACCAGGAAAAAAAAGAGGTAATTGTTCCCCTCTACTCGACACTCATTAGACCCATTATAGAGTACAATGCCCCGTTTGGAATGCACCTCAAGACATCTGCAGCAGCTAGAAAGGCCACAGAAGTAACCTCACAAAAAGGATTATTGGCCTCAAACAAATGCCCTACACTGACCACCTCAAAAAACTCCAGCTTTACTCCGTAGCACATCGCCGGCTACGAGGTGCTCTCTAGCGAACATATAAAGCTATGTCAAACCCAGAGCTGTTGGACATGCTACACCTAAAGAAATCCCAATCCCTCCGAGCTACACGCTCTAGGGACCTAAACCTTGTCACCACAATAAACTGGACATGCTGGAGGGATAGATTCCTGTCCCAGAGACTTCCCATACCCTGGAAAAGGCTTACCCATTTATGTCAAGCAAAGTTCTTCATTAACACTCTTCAAGAAAAATCCTGATGAGTGGATGGGAAATAAAAAAAATACACCCTGGGGATCACTTCTGTGTGTCTGCTCGACAGTGGCACAGGAAAATAACTTTCTTGGGTGGTGTAAGCCAGGGAACCTTGTTGGCTAGGCTTATGTAGGCCCTTGGGCCGATAGCCTAGTGCCTACCTATGAACCTAAGGCTTGTGAGCATATATTTAGCCTGTTTTTTTTTTTTATAAGGCTTAGTAGTTTTAGTTAGCATTAGTTTAAAAGGCTTGTGTTTGTCTGTACTGACAGCCTGTATTTTTAGTACAAGGCTAATTAGTACTTATAGTTAGCCTTAGTTTAAAAGGCTTGTATGTGTGTCTGTGTGCTTATATTTAGCCTGTTTTTTATTAGAAGGCTAATTTATATTGCTGCTGTTGGGTGTGTCCATTTCTGTCATGGCTGATGACAAGGACAAACACCCTAAGTAAGGGTTTAAAAAATACCCTAAATGTGGGCAGAAGACGTCAGTTAATGACTGCCATGTGAATTGTGTCTACTGCTTGGGTGCCTTGCACTTGCAAGAAACATGTTCTATATGCCACTCTTTTTCCTCTAGAGTCCTGCAAGAGAGAAAAAGAAAGCTTATTGACAGGGGTTTGTTGAAACCTACTTTCTAAGAGGCTTTGAGCGACCATGATGGATCTAGTAATTCCTCCAAGACTTCTGTGGATTGAAAAAAAAATCAAGAGTCTGTTACATTGGCTCCACAAGTCTCAGAGCAGACTGCCTTTTTCAGAGCCGGTCCCCAGTTTTGGAACAGGTATCCGAAATTCCTAAATCACCATTACTCCAGTCTGTACCATCAGTCCGATCATCTTGGTCTTCTGTTAGCCTATCTGATTTGGATGTGGATCGGGTGGTGCAGAAGCTTCTACAGGCACCAGCCTTTGCCAAATTATCGGCTCCGACCCAAGCAGCTTTGGAGTCAATGACCCATATACCAGCTATATCTCTTCCTCCTCCAAGTCATACTGGTCCTTTGGAGCTGGAGGAGTTGGACTTGCTAATTGTGGAGCCTTCAGAGTAGACGCCTGCTCCAGTGTCTTCAGCTCCATTCACTCTGACGTGCTCAGTGCTGATCGAGGACTCTAGGAGCCAACACACTCTGGTCAGGTCCGAGGAGGATAGTCGAACTGACTTGTCGATTCCGACTTTGCCTCTCGGGGCTTTGGCTCGGATGAGCTCGGCTCCTACCTCAGGCTTGGAGCCCACTGTCCCAGTGCCGGGGGTATCGACGGTTTCCACGGATCCATCGGTTCCTTTGCATCGGAGCAGAGGTGCCTTCAAAGTCATGAGGAGAGTTGCAGCTCCCAAGACATCCTCAACTTCGGGTCCAGCTTCTTCATCCCCTAAAGTGCTTGTGTCTGCTTCTGCCTCACAGATCCTTACTAAGCGCAGAGACCCAGAGCCCCAGTAAGACCCATTGGGTGGGCCCATGCTCTTCAGAGACCTCCCCAGACGCTCCCACTGATGAGGTTCCCAGGAAGAGTGTGTGTGTAAGAGGAAACATTTGGACTACCCTCAGGAGTCATTAACATCTGACATGGATGAATCAGAAGGGTCCCCACGGTCCCCTTCTGAGGATATCTCATTTGCTGAGATACTGGAAATTCTTAGGCAGAGGGGTGACTGGCAGTCTACCAACCCTACTGAGGACGAGTCGGTCCTCCTGAAGGCTTTCGAGTCTCAACCCTCCACCTCTTGGGTGTCTCAGCCCTTTGATGAGCTTATGCAGCTAGTCTCATGAAAGGCATGGGAGTCCCCAGATACCATAGAGCCTGTCCCTAGGAGGCCTAATAAGTTCATATCTGCCCCTCCCTAGATAAATCCTTCTTGACCAAAGGTGTGCCAGTTGATGCCATGGTGGTGGTGGCGGCAGCCACCAAAAAGTAAATGTCTGAAACTTCCTCGTCTATCCATCCTCCTAACAGACTCCAGCATCATGGATAGATATGAGAAGCACATGTTTGGTTCAGCGACTTCTGCACTTCGTTCGCTTAACTATTTAACTCATTTTACGAGATTACAAAGAGATATCCTTAAAGAAATGGGAGACTCTCTTCAGGGTACAGTAGCTGCAGGAGCTACAAAGTTGCTGCCCAGCTTGCTATATGAACATAAATCACTGGAACCACCACGATAAGTAGAACGATAATTTAATGAAAAGAAACAAGTGCTTTCACGCACCCAAACAAGTGCGCTTCATCAGGTTATGGTATACAGAACTGATTTACTGCTTATATAGTAACAAACACCTCAATTAACAATTAGTAATTGCCAAACGGCAGTTCGTGATTATTTCAATAAAACCTAATACATTTAAAAAATCATGCTTAAAAAGATAGTTTATAAAGCACTTCTAAAACACATATAAATAAATATAATGTTGCCAAGTGTTATTTAGGTTAGTCGTGAAAACAAACTAAGTAAATGTTTAACAACTTTTAAAAGTTTTCCTAAAAAATCAATTCATGTGTAAAGAAAACAGATTCTCATTATTTTTATCTCTATATGTCTTAATCTTAGTGTTCTAATATTTCTTAAAATATAACAGCCCCAATGCAAAGAGATGAATGGGGAAATATACAATAATAATAAAACTCAACATCTCAGTTTCGTAATAAAGTCATTTACCCTATTATATATCAAAGTCTATTTTTCATCATAAGGAAAGCAGTATAATTTATATATTCCTTTAAACATAAAAATAACAGGAATACGTAGATCTAGTTTGAAAGCCATATCAAAAGTATATATTTGATAGTCAGAGCCCAAGGATAATAGAACACATTTCGAAATACAAGATGGAAAAAAAAAAGATTTAGAAAAAGAGAGAGAAGAGAAAAGAGAAAAAGGAGAAAAAGGAGGGGGGGGGGAGAAGGAAAAATAGTAAGGTAAAGATGGGAAAAGAAGGATCAAAGTAAAGGTTAGAAAAACAGAAGAAAAAAAAAAATGTGCTCCAACAAATTATCAAAGGCCAATAATGCCCAGCTTGCTATCCTCAATTCCATAGTGAACTCGTCCATGTGCCTCATTTCATAGGCAACTGATGGAACGAGTAGGGCAGCAGGTACAGGGGTTGCTCTTAGGAGACACTCCTGGATGCTGTTGCGTTTCTTCACGGAACCTTTCAAGTCATCCGTCGTGAATACCCCCCTTTGATGGCTTGTCCTCTTTTGGGCCCAAAGTCAAGGAAACTTTAACCAGGTGTGAGCAGGACGGAAAGACTCTGCCGTAGGGGTCCATTTTTCCACCCCTATCAGACCCTACCCCAAGGGTCAAAGGGGAGGGAAAATGTGGTTCCAAAAAGCCCAAGGAGCCTTTCAGGACACATGTGAATCCCCCTCCAGGGATAGAGCAGGAGGCAATAATGGAAGATGCTGCCCTCGCGGCAGAGGGGGTCCGCAACACCAGGGCAACAGAAATCACTTTTTTGGTAAGCCCTACCAGCGCTCCTGAAAGGAGGCCCGACTGTCCTGCTCTGGAGACAGTCGGGGGTCACTTATCTTTGTACCCAGAAGCCTGGCTCAAAATAACGAACGACAACTGGGTACAAAGTATAATTTCCAGAGGATACTTAATCCCATTCGCCACACCCCCTCCACTGATGAGGAAAATCCCAGACATTACACTCAGTTACAGGGAACAAGCAACAGTAGAGGTCCAGACATTGCTAAGAAAAAGAGTCATCCAACATTCCCAGCAAACCAGACAGGATCCGGAACTTGCTCAAGATTCTTTTTACTTCCAAAAAATACAGGGGACTGTAGACCTATACTGGACCTCAGCAGACTAAACAAATCTGTAAAGAAAGAGAAGTTTCAGATGGCCACACACCACCTCCACGCATCAACTCATTCAGGCCAGGGAGTCCACTCTGTCACTCTGCAATCAGCTGGGCATTACAATAAACTCAGAAAAATTTGCCTTGTCACCATCGCAGCATATTGTCTTTATCAGACACTACCACGCTAAGACTTCCAGTAGAAAGAGTCTTACTTCTCCATCAGCATGTCCGCATTCTAATATCCAAAAACAAAGCACCAGCATCAGAAGTCTTGAAATTGTTAGGTATGATGGCAGCAGCAATTCTAGCCATACCACTGGGTCGTATGCACATGCGGATACTACAGTGGCTGTTCACTCAATGGTCTTACCAAAGAGCTCCCCATGTCTCACATGATAATGATCACAAACTCCTGCAAAATGGATCTTCAGTGGTGGTTGACCTCGCTTCATATTACGATAAGATGCCCATTTGTGCTACCCCCTCCAGTGGCCACAGTGATCACAGATGCTTCCCTGATATAGGGGGGGGGGGCATTTCCAGGGAAAGACAGCCCAAGGCACATGGACTGATCAAGAGACATCTGCATATCAATGTCCTAGAGATAAGTGCAGTACTTTTGGCTTTACAGTACTTCCAGGACTCTCTTCCGCTGGGTACGATTGCGATTCAGACGGACATCTCAGTGGTCTGGTATTTGAACAAACAAGGAGGAACCAGATCATACCCCCTTTGTCGCGAGGCCCTCAGAGAATGGCAGTGGGCTATTTCCACCCAGCGCTGTTAGCAACACACATCCTGGGTGAATTCAACGTGATAGCAGACAAGTTGAGCAGAGCAATTTTGTTGCCCCACGTGTGGTCCCTCAAGACAGAAATAGACAGGATATTCTGCAGGTGGGGCCAGCCTTGCTGCGACCTTTTTGCCAGTCACATGAACACCAAATGCAGAAGCTACATCGTCCTGATTTCCCCTTTGGGAAAAGCCCCAAGGGATGCACTCGTTCACGATTAGCCCTCGGGCCTCCTGTATGCATTCCCACCAATCCCGTTGATGCCCATGGTATTACAGAAAGCCTAAGCCCTGGGAAGGACCATCATTCTCTTAGCTCCCTATTGACCTTGTCAGAGTTGGTTTCCCTACCTTCTACTTCATCTTTTGGAGGACCCCTAGATTCTGGACCCCGTTCCAGACCTTCTGAGGCACTCGTCAGGGGGAACTTCATCCCTCTCTGCAGTCCCTGAAGCTGACAGCTTGGCTGCTCTAATTCCCATCACAGCCAGGTTCCATAACCTTTCCAATGAGATGAAGCAAATTCTCCTATCCTCTCTTAAATCCTCTATGAGGAAGCTGTACCTCAGCAAGTGAAAACATTTTTTTATATGAGCCTCTAAAAACAATATTGATCCTTACACCAAGCCCCTATGACCTCTACTCAAATTCTTAACCATGATATTCAATAAAGGAGCTCCTGCAGCAACAGTCCGTGTTCAACTTGCTGCCATTTCTATCTGGGATTTGTAGGATTGAATATTACGTCACACAAATTATCCAAAGCCTTTCGCAAAGGGACCTTTCATATTACACCACCTGTGAAATTTCCCTATTCTCCATGGAATCTAAATTTTATGCTTTCCCGCATAAGTCTTCCACCATTTGAACCAGCTTCATGTGACCTCAAATTTTTGTCATGGAAAACCATCTTTTTAGTGGCTATTACTTCTGTCCACAGAGTATCAAAGCTTCAGGCCTTACCCATCAAGCTTCATTTGATTTTCCATGCTGACAGTCTCACTTTGAACAAACCCCTCTTTCTTACCCAAAATTTGCACTGAAACTAATCTTAACCAAATTATTGATTTGCCATTTCTCTTCCCTAACCGTTCCAACAATTTACAGTACATGCTGCAGAAACTTGATGTTCACAGACAGCTCAGATTTTATTTGAATAGAACAAAAGATTTCAGGAAATCGGACCAACTTTTTGTTTAATTTTCAGATTCCAGGAAGGGTATGCAGTGGTTAAAACATCTCTGTCTAAATGGTTATCTGATTGTATCACCTTTGCTTATTCAGCTGCCAATATGCCCTTGCAGCATAAAATTAAAGCTCACTCAACCAGAGCAGTTTCTACATCTGCTTTTTCTGCCAGACTTCCTATTGATAACATTTGCACAGCAGCCACTTGGTCAAAACCTCGTACTTTTATCACTCATTACAAGGTTGACAGGTCCTCCTTTGGATCCACGGTCCTGAGAAATATACTCCTGTGAGCCACCAGGGGTTGATGGTGCTTGGGACGCTACCCATCAGTAAAGAATGAATGGAGAGATAGAACAACTTCACATAAAGAAGTTATGTACATACCATAACGTTCCATGTGAGTTATTCATCTTCCTGGGCTCGCAGAAGACCTAGATGCTAGGTCCTTCCTGGTCACCCTTATACTCTCTTATGGAGTTATAGAATGACATATGGTATTATATGCAGCAAACAAGATCTGAGGTAACTCAAGGTGCATCATGGGATAGGGACTTGGCCTAGAGTTACTTGAAATCCTTGAGATTTGCAGTAGGTGCCGACTCGGAGCCGAGGGATCGGCTCTGAACCCATCAATAAAGAATGAAGGTGAAATGAACAACTCACATGGAACGTTATGGTAAGTACATAATTTCTTTTTCTATCATTTAACTGTAATGAAGTAACAGCCTTTCGTTCATGTTTAGTTACATTATGAAAGACTTTATGTTTGTGAAAGTTAACTAATTTAAGTAAATCATTCTCACATGATTTATCAAATGCCTCCAGTAAGGGATGCAAGACTGGAGTAAAAGTACTGGGTTTCTTGTATCTCATTATATTCATTTTTATTAAACATTTTGGACATAACATTCCTAACATATGACTTGACATCAATTGTTTGCGTCTTTCGGCTTCTCCCGGGTTAGGTCGCCACAGCGGAACTCCGGTCCGCTAATGATTGGCAGTAGATTTTTACGTGTTGGCTTGCCGGGCCTAACGCACAACCTTCAATGAAGGAATGCCCATTCACGCATGTCGACACACAGAGGATGCTCTGAGAATCGAACGGGCAACGTCTGTGAGGCGATAACATCTAAAATGCCAGTGTGTGCAGGGAAGGTATAAAATATCGACCTTTTTGGAGTGGGGGTTCTTCTGAAGGAGTCAACACATATTCCGAAATGTTAATCAAGGGATGGATTAACTATGTCCAAACTTTTTTGTGTTTGGGTCCTTCTTCCGTATTCTCGGTTGAGGTCAAAAGTGTCATTCCTCGACTGATATCTCTGCCTCGGTTGATGTACTCTCATGGGCAAAGGGTGCGTCGGAAAACCCTCCGACGTGCCTCCAATAGCAAACACCAAATCATCTTGTGTTTTCTTCCATACATCGGTTAAGCCAGAAGCTAGATTCATATTAAGTGTAGTGCAACAGGGTCCCGCGGCTTCTAAAATGGCTTTAAAAGAAACGGCTGACTAAACTTTCGGTGCTTTAGTCTTTTGTCTAGCTACAAATACAGTTGTTGCGGATTGGCTCAAAGCCAAAATCTCAGATGCTGACTGGAGACTAGAAGCAGAAAACTTCATTGGTGATAGCTGCTGGTAAAGCAGATGATGATTGGTTCAAAATCTGGGGCTTAGGAGCAGATTGGTGTGCTGTAATAATACCATCATTGGTGGATTCAGGTTGTATCTCAGATCTCATTGGCTCCTTGTGCCAGGAAAAAACATGGCCCTTCGTAAAATCAACGAAATCTCTTTCAAGTTTCCTCTTTTTCTATAAAAGTATTTAAATTCTGACGCCGATATACTGCTAGTTAAATCAAACATAATACATCTGAGAGCAATGTAGAGATAATTTCACATTGCAATTCAGAAATTTCACTTGATATTTTATTCTCAATACCCATATGATGTTCAATTAAGAGTCTCATGTAACAGTAGCTGGTCTCAATATGGACGTACTGCCACTTGATTAATAATTCAGGGAAAAGCGAACCATATACAGGCAATCTTAAGTACCCTTAGTCCTTGTGGGATAACTTTAAAACACAAGCACGATTCTAAATATTTTTGTTGTCACTGTGTATGTTTCAGCTTCAGTAACATATGACTGATTTCTCTGGTACCCCTCATAATCCCTCTCATCTTCAGCATTATCAGTGGCATTATTATAAGCGGCACTAATGTCACGCATAAGAATCAGGTTACCTTCTGCCAACAGTAATCTTCTAAAGGAATCAATCTTACTGTTCAAAGTAGCCTGCATCGGGTTAAAGTCCAATTCAATCTCCGCACCTTCAGCCATGCTCCTGGGGACTAATCCAAAGGACACAAGCAAACACAATCAGAACAAAGGTCCCAAGAATTAAGTGCCTCACAAGAAAAATCAATAATTCTAATAAAAGTAACAAGTTTGTGCACAAAAATGGCTGTGGTGAAACAAAACACTATTAAAGTAACAGAAGTTAAGTACTCACCATAACGTTCCATTAGAGTAGTTGTACTTTGTCTTCAACCTTTGGGCTTCGATCCAACATGGATCTGACATGGCCGCATAGCTAGCGTCTTTGATCCGTGCTCTCAGCTCCTCCCCTCTACCCACAATGCCCTGTGTCTCCTTCCTCCCTTCAGATCGAGTTTGCTGCTCATAGCAAGACAAACCCAACCCAATAAAGTCTTACCACTGTAGATTACGGTCATACTCTGAGCCAAGGAACAAAGCTCATGGTCAGAACAATAGTGACAAGGCAGGGGGAAGGAGTGGGGATGGTTGAAAACAAAGTAAACTACTCAGATGGAACATTGTGGTGAGTACATAACTTCTTTATCTGAAGTAGTTTACTTCATTTGGTCTTCAACCTTTGGGACAGAGTCCTCAGCTACTTAGCACCTGGGAGGCCCTCATGGAAGGATATCCCCGAGCACAGCGGAGCCAAAATAAGCCCTACATCTGGCAATTATATCCAATCTGTAATGGGAAATGACTGTATGAGATGAGGACCATGTGGCGGCAGAGATGTCATCCAGCGAGACCCTGGACCAGAAAGCCGCCAAAGTAGCCACAGACCTGATACAAAGTAAAAAAAAACCTGTACGCTATGCCAAAGTCCCGGTAAGCTTCAAAGCACAAACGACTCCAAATGAAAAGCAACAGGACACTGCTGTGTTGATAAAATGTAGATAAAATTTAATCCAACATAGACAGATAAAACACCAGGTAAGCGCTTTCGGGTTACACCCTTCATCAGACAAAGATACATTCTTCAAACAACATTTTTAAAAGATGAGACAACCAACAGCATCTAATGAAAAACCCACCTATTTTGGAGGGTGGGTTTAACTGGAATGACATCATTTAATCCTGGTATCCTGTGTGCCATAAACTCTATGATCCATCTTGATTCAGCCAAAGCTGTCTGATGTTTTACATCACCCCCCTATTGTTTGGTTTGATGTTAACAATAGCCCTAAATTTGAAGCTATGTGTAGGGTTGCCACTGATATGCCTATATAAGGCATTACTTGGGTCACTATTCCTGATGCTACTCAAGTGCTGCAAGATTCTAACCTTAAACATATTGTTGGTCATTCCAACATAGAAACAAGGACATTCAACACATTCAGCTAAGTACACTATGTTCATGGTCCTACATGTGGCCCTCCCTTTTAAATGAAACACCTTCTTAGTTACTGGATGCATAAATGTGGTTTCTTTATTGATATGACTACAGGCCTTACATGTCCCACAGGGAAGTGTTCCTGCAGTGAACTTCAGAGATCTACCTTGACCACTCATCTTCTCCTTACACAATAGATCTTTAAGATTCCTATTTCTCCTATATCGGAATCTGGGACTATTGTCAACAATCTCCCTTAGTCCAATATCACTGTTTAAAATATTCCAATTGTTTTGTACAATCCTATTAATGTCTTTTATATTGCTGCCATATGTGAACATCAGTTTAGGACCCATTTGCACGCATGCATTATTATCTATTGACGATTCCCCTCCATATGTTCTCTAACCAGAGCTTATATCTAGTCCGTCTTAATTTAACACCATCATCAATAACACGATGTACCAGTCTTTCATTGTAGCCCCTATCCTTAAAACATTTGTCTAGTTTATCCAACTCTTCATCAAATTGTGTATCCATAGCACTCACCCTGGATATACGACTGACCTGCCCCTTTACAATATTTGGAAAAATGTGTCGGGGGTGCATGCTGTCGTAAGACAGTAAAGTGTTTTGCCAACACTCTTTCCTATACAAACTAGAAACAAAACCTTCTTGCGTCTGTTCTACACAAACATCCAAAAACTCTATATGAGTGTAGGATGTTGTGGCAGTAAATTTCATGAATGTGGTGGTGGAGTGGATGTAAGAAAGAAAGCGGTCAAATAAATTACAGTCTCCATTCCATAAAATAAAAATATCGTCCACAAAACGGGCATACATACTTATGTAGCCCTTCCATACTTAGTTGTTCAGAATTGTGGAGGATTCCCAATTGGAGAGAACCAGATTGGCGTAGGTGTTGGCACAGGGGGTGCCCATGGCTACCCCCTGCGCTTGTCTGTATATCAAACCTGCTCCTATAAATACATTATTTTCCAATACAAGTGTCAGCAATTCCTTCACTAACTCAATTTTATATGAATCCACATCTTGCTTTGCAAGAAGCTCACCCACTGCTGTTGTACCATAATCATTTGGGATGACAGTAAATAAACTGTTAACATCTAATGTAATCATTAACAGTCCATCCATTCCATTGGGTCTAACTATACCCCCCAGAATCCTCAGGAAGTGTCCTGTATCCACTAGTATGTTATCTATCCGTTCCATATATGGTTTGAGAGTGGCTTCCAACCATATCGATATGTTCTCAGTGACCCAACCCCTGCCAGACACTATAGGTCGCAGGGGTGGGTTACTTAGGGATTTGTGTATTTCAGGCAAAGCCTTGAATACTGGTGTGACTGGTTTGTCCACCCGTAAAAACTCATGTATGTCGGGTGTGATCCTCATATCATACAATAAAGACCCTAAACGCAGGTGCACCTTATCAATAACCAGTCTAACACCTAGGGGATTAATCTCCAAATAAGTGTCATCTGTTAACATGTTTTTTTACTTTCTCATTATACCATGCAGTGTCTAAAACAACCACTGCACCTCCCTTGTCAGCCCCTTTAATAGTTAGGTCTTTGTTATTCATCAAACATTGTAAAGCCATTTTCTGTGGTATAGTTAGATTGTAATATCTGGTAAAATTACCATCTGAAAAGTATTTAATTAAATCCCTCTCACAACCATTCATAAAAAGATTCAATGTGGGTGTAAAAGGTGGCACAAAGCTGCTCGTTTTTTTAGGAAAAGCAACATTATTTTCAGTATTACCAAACATTACCTTCAACATGACATTGCGACAAAACAGCATCAAGTCCATGATAATTTCATTGTAAGAACAAACCTTGCTGGGTACAAAGGTGAAGCCTTTGTTCAGTACTGTCAATTCATCTCTACTTAACGTATAAGAAGATAAGTTGTAAACAATACCAGTACTGACATGAGTAGTCAATAGAGAATCTTTCTTCTCTTGTCCAGGTCCCTGTCGTCGCTTAAAGATCTCTTCTATACTCCTTTCTTCCTTACTGCAGCTGGTAGCCTATCCAAAAACCTTCATGCACTTGGGCTGCCTTTGGTCGTGGTAGTGTGTGCTTTCACCTGACTCGGCGGAGATCGCCCTCTTGCTAAATAATCTCTGGAAATGCATTGGGATATCCATCTCATAATTGTGACTTTGGAAATTGGTTTGCCCAAAAAGGGCTTAGCATAGGAGACAAACAACTGGTCAGACTTTCGAAAGGATTTGGTCTTGTGCAAGTAGAACTGTATCTATCTATGTACATGTAGCAAATGCAATTTATATTCTCCCTTGTTCTGGAAATTTGGGAAAAAATACTGGCACATTGATTTATATTAGCTTCAGAGGCCACCTTAGGCAAAAAAGATGGATTAGTGCATAAGGAGAGACTATCCTTATGGAAGATCATACAAGGGACTTTTGATTGAGAGAGCTTGGAGTTCTGACACTCTCCTAGAAGTGATGGCTACCAAAATGGCAGTCTTCCAGGATAGGTATTGTAACTCAATTGTAGCTGCAGGTTCAAAAGGGGGAGAGACTACAGCCTGGAGAACCAGAGTAAGGTCCCACGGAGGTGTTGAATCTTTCACCGGAGGATGTAGCAGAAAGGTACCCTTAAGAAAAGTCTTGCAGAGTTTAGAAGATGCTAAGGAAGTCACACTGTCACAGATATGGAAATTAGAAATAGCAGCAAGTGGTAGTACCTTTATAGTGGACTAACATGCTCCCTGCTGGAAAAGATCTGCTAAAAAATCTAGAAAAGCAAAAATTGGAGCCGTAAAGGGGTCCATGGCTCATTGCGGGGGCCAGATAGAAAAACACTTCCATTTGCTATGGTAAACTCTTCTAGTGGAAAATTTGTAAGCCGCAACCAGAATCTCTAACAGAGAAAGATAAACTGGGAGTCCTGACAATCACAGGAACTGCAGCAGCCAGGCCATGAGCTTCAGACTGACCAGATCTGGATGAAGCACCCTTGAGGAGCATGAAATAAGATCTGGAACTGGATCCAGAGTCCAAGGTGGAACTATTGCTTGAGACCATAGGAATGGGGACCAGACTTGGCGATGCCAGAATGGGGCAATGAGGATGACAGTGCTCCCCAGTCTGCAAGCTTTCTGAAGAAACTTGGGAGATCAACGGCAGGGGAGGATAGGCAGAGTAGACTAGGTGGCCAAACATGAACCACAGCTTCTCTGGGGGGCTTCCCCCTGAGGTGGGGGGGGGGTCAGAGCAAAGAACTTGCTCCACTTCACATTGGAAGGAGATGCAAAGAGATTGCAGCAAGGATGACCCCACCTGAGGAAGATCCGCTCTGCTACTGAAGGGTTCAGAGACCTATCGTAAGGCAGAAGGATAGACCTGCTGAGCCTGTCAGCAAGCTGCTGAGCCTGTCAGCAAGAATGTTTGAGAGATCCAGCATGTGCATTGCTACCGAAAAACGACCGGTGGAGATCACCCACTCCCACACACTCATGGCTTTGCAACAAAGGGGGTAAGATCTCGTCCCCCTGTTTGTTGATGTACCAGACTACTGACATTGTCCCGTCTGAATGGTAATCATCCCTAGCGGAAGACGGGCCAGAAGAGCTTGCAACACTAGAAGCACCACCCTCATCTCTAGAACACTGATATGCAAACTGGTCTCGGATAGGGACCACTTGCCTTGAACTGTCCGTCCCGAGCAATGTCCCCCCATCCGAGCTGGGAGGAGTCTGTGGTCACAGTGGCTTTGACTAAAGGTGGAAGAAAAGGGCGACCCTTAGTAAAGTCTGGAGACTGAATTCACTGCAGAAGGGAGTTGCTACACACCAGAGATAATCTGACAGGGTAAGACAAGGGTTGATCCAGAAGAGACCACTGGACGGCCAGGGTCCACTGAAGAATTCAGATGTGAAGGTGCACTAAGGGCAATAATTGGATCGTAGCTGCCATAGTCCAAGACCCTGAGGAGTGCTTCCGCCATTGGAACCACTGCATGAAGAATCTGTAAGACATGCAACTTTAGACTGTGTATTCTCTCCGGAGTGAGAAAAACCTGCATTTGTATCGTATCAAATCTTGTTCCAATGAAGTTCAGGCTCTGAATCAGAGTCAGTGCTGATTTGGAAAGATTGATGGTAATGCCTAGATGGTTGGAAGCAGAAGAGAGTCCCTGGCATGACCTAGTAGATGCTTGGTCGGGGCAACAAAGAGACAATCATCCAGGTATGGGAAAACCTGGATACCTTGAAGCCTCAGGTGAGCCGCTACTACTACCATCACTTTGGTAAACACACAAGGGGCAGTGGTGAGACCAAAGGTGAGGACTCTGAAATGGAAATGATTGGCTCCTAGCTGGAAGTAGAGGAACCACCCAGAGCATCTGTCTATTTTGATATGGTAGTAAGCGTCTTGGAGATTGATCGAGCACATCCAGTCATTTGTCTGCAGGAAGGGCAGGACAGAAAGGAGAATGACCATCTGAAATTTTGTCTTGGTAACCAACAGGTTCAGGGTGGAAAGATCCAGGATGGGTCTTAGGTCACCAGTCTTCTCTGGAGCTAAAAAGAACCTGGAATAAAACCCCAATCCAGACTGGTCTGGAGGGACCCTTTGGATTACTCTCTTTCTTAGCAGCTTTTCTATTTCTAAGGCTGCTGCCTCCCTTTGAGCAGGTGGGACATTTTGGAAGCGTCTAGGAAGAAGGGGTGGCTGGACAAAGGGAATGGAATAGCCTCTGGATATGATCTGCAGCACCCAGCGATCATTTGTAACGACTCCCATGCTGCTGGGTGCAGTGAAAAATGACTCCCGACTGACTCCACAGAGGAGCAGCTGGGTAATCCTTCAGGACAGCTGCCCGGGTCTGTCCAAGAAAGGTTCAAGACCCAGTATTTTTTGGGCCCCCTCTGCCTCTGGGCTGGCACCTATTGTAACCCCCTCTTGCCTCTGGGGGATGAGTTGTCCTGAGTGTCCCAGGAAAATGACTGAGACTTCTGGAACCACATCATCTTTGTCCCTCGGTGATTCCTGGAGAAGGATCTTTGAGGGGGGAGAAGCAAATCCAGATGGCAGACAGTCTTCCCATCCTTCTCACTCTGGATCAGTGCCTCCACTGACTTCCCAAAGAGGGAAGTACGGTCATATGAGGCATTGGTAAAAGAGGTCTTGAAGGGGTCAGAAAATTGACACACCCGGAAGCCAGGAATGGCGCCTAATGGCGATTCCTGAACTTGCCGTCCTAGCACTCCCTCTGTAGCATTGGAGAGGAGGTGCATGGACGTACTGGTGATAGCCTTTAGAGTGGCCATGCAGGTGGAGAACATTTTGTTAGCTGGCATGCACTCTGTGGTCGATTCAGCGACTTCCGTGACCAGGTCATGCTGCAATAGTCAGGTGTGCCATATAGTTCAGCGCCCTAACAGCAAAGGTCACCGAAACATACACCCGCTTCCCAAAACGGTCCAGCATACGTGACTCATGGTCAAGTGGGTGGACTGTAGAGCTCTACTGGGCGAGCTATTCTTTGGTGGCTGCTGCCACAACCATAGCATCCACTGGGCACCCTTTAAACCAATGCATTCTGTCAAACAGAGGGCTAAGGACATTGTCAGGTCACTTCAGAATGGCCTCCACCATGTCTGGTTCCTTCCATGCCCAAGATGTTATAAGATCCACAAAAGGATCTGCGGGAGATGGGCCCGTGCCAAATGCCTCGAGAAACACTGCTTTGTCCGGGGTTGGCTTTTGGGCAGACCACCCCCCCCTTCTGGCAAAGGATTTCTATGATGTCTCCAAATGAGACATCCTGGGGGGGGGGGGGGGTGAATCTTCCCCTTCTGCCAAATCAGTGTCTGAAGTGAGGGACTCTGACGGGGAGTCCAAGTGCCTCCTCTTGCATGTTCGCTTAAGGACCTGCAAACTTCCTGCTGCTCTCCAAGTGGAGCGTCCCGGGAAAAAAATGGCAAAGGCTGTCCCTGAGAGGACAAGATGGTTGGGACCATACCCAATCCAGAGGGGGTCAGGGCAGAGTCCAAAGAGGAGATGGTCAAGGGTCCCGAAGGAATAGAGAGGACCTTCTCCACCACATCGAATGCAGAGGGGGAACAGACCTCCTTAGCAAATTCCAATGGAGCCATACCCCTCTGATCTTACAGGAGACTCGGAGCAAAGTCCCTAGGAGCCGAGATACCAAGAGAGACACTGTGCTCCGACCTGCTTGGAGCCAACAGCACCCCCCTTGGATCTGACCCCGAGATGACTACAGCTCTGAGAGGTCGGTTCTGACCCACTCAAAGGAATGGCCGGCGTAGAGGAAAAAGGAACTACCGTCGGTGCCGACTCCTCTACCTCGAGGGACTTTGGACCAAAGGGCTCCAAAACCACCGGTCAGATCGAATGAGCTATTGCAGAGAAAAAAGCTTGCGAGGACCCCCTCCAAAGGGAGAGGGTGCTGGCAAGACTCCCATCTGGATTTGGGTGTGGATAAACTTCCACACTATCTTGTCCATCTCCAATTCCCTAAGGCTCAGGGTGGAGCAGGATGAAGATGCCACAGAGGCCTAGATGCATGCTGGGGGGGGGGTGACAGACTACCTTAACCTAACGAACCTCCTGCTCTGGGGAGCATCTTGGGGAGCGGAGGAGAGGAAAACTAAACCTGGAAACAGAAGCCACTTTCGGTGAAAGACTGGCTGGCGCAGAGCGTTCGGGAGACTGCTGGCGAGTCTCATCTTTCTTGGCCTTCTCCACTTCCACAGGCTTCTTGGCGGGAGTTTGAGTCCCTGAGGCCTGGGAAGGGGAAGACCCTGCAGTAGCTGGCTTAGAAAAGGTGGGAACGGCCATTCCCGACAAGGGCAAAAGGCCCTTGACAATTAGTTCCTCCTGTCCTGAAATGCTCTGGGGTTAAATCCAGTGCAGATATGATAGGAGATAAAGATGTGCGGCTCCCAGGCACACCACGCACAGAGTGTGGCCATCAGCTGGAGAGAGCTTACGGCCACACTCTGAGCAACGCTTAAAACCACATTTGGGAGTTTCAGACATAATAAGAGGTCCAAACACTCACTCGCACTAGAAAAAAAAAGGAAGAAGGAAAGGTTTTTTTTTTTTTTTTAAACTGATAACTGTCACACAGGAGGATAGGTTAAAAAAAAGGGGGGGGGGGTAAGATTATAGTAAAGAAATCACACTTACAAACCCTCAGAAATTCGAAAACAAATCACCTCACTGCTAAGAGCACGGATGACACTGCTTGCAATATTAGGGGCAAAAGAGATCTGAAGGGAGGAAGGAGACAAGGGCCATTAAGGGTAGAGGGGAGAAGATGAGCGCTTGGATCAAAGATGCTAGCTATACGGCCGTGTCGGATCCGAAGCCCAAAGATTGAAGACCAAATGAAGTAAACTACTTCAGATAAGCACTTTCATGTCTAAGTATGACGCCTCTTCAGATCTCAGTAACAATTCAAAACTCCTCTCCATTTAAATAGAAAAATATCCATTTAAAACATCCAATCACAAAACAAAATTCATTATACAATAAAACCATTCATTTGAATATAATTGTGAACAACCTATCAAAATAAACATTTTAGCCTCTAATGAGGGCAATAGTAAATGACATCTTAAATAGTATTTATCAAACTAAAAGCTTTCTCACACACACACACACACACACACACACACACACACACACACACACACACACACGTATTTATATGTTTGTGCCTTTCGGCTTTTCCCGGTTAGGGGTCGCCACAGCGGAACTCCGGTCCGCTAATGATTGGCAGTAGAGTTTTACGTGCTGGCTTGCCAGGCCGAACGCACAACTTTCAACGAAGGAACGCCCGTTCACACATGTCGCCACACAGAAGACGCTCTGAGAATCGAACGGGCAACGTCAAACTGAGGCGACAATGCTACCGCAGCACCACCACTGCCTGTTCTCTCACACACACACACACACACACATATATATATATATATATATATATATATATATATATGTGTATATACACACACACACATATATATATATATATATATATTATATATATATATATATTTATAAAATATATACACATGTGGGCATACTGCATGAAACCTATCTATTCAATTGCCTGTCTAATAAGAAAGGCTCAATAGAAACTCGGTCATTCAAACCATAAGACTAATTGGCCTGTAGCCAAATGATCTATTTTGTTTCTAGTTTTTTCTGTTGCATTTTTAATATTCCCTAACCGAGGACTTCTATAAATTAGTTCTAGATCTATAAACTTAAGTGATGACCCCTCATTAAGAACACGTCTAGCTATGGCATTTGTTTCATCTTCCTTATTTATAGCATATATAATGTTCTCTAATGCAATCCTCTCCGGGTTCGATTTTTATCGCTTAGAAGGCTGGACACTTGGTACAGTATGCCAAATACACTAGGTCTCTAGTTCTACAATCAGCATAGTGATGATATTCATATTTCCTAGCTGTAGTAGGATGAAGAACAAAAATTACATCTTCTACAAGCATAAGTGCCAGCCCTCTGAGACTGTATATATCGTTTATCTTTACTCTCATAACATATTAACCTCTTCAATGACTTCTTGTTGTAGACAAAACCAGGTATCTCACCCACTATTTCCTTAAGCTTATCATCGGCTATCAAGAAGTTCCAATTTCTATATACATCTCTTACTTCACTATTGTTCTTAGTGAATGGAACAACCATTCTATATTTGTGCGATTTAATCAGCACAGTATTTTGGGAAAAATATCCAATCTGTGATCTGTAAAGAAAAGCTTACCCTTCTCTTCACGATCAACCTTATATCTCAGCTGAGATAAAGAACACTCATTACACTTATACCCCCAATGTAAAAAGTTTTGCTCCAAGTTTCCCAAAGCTGCTTCACACATTCAACATTAGTGCTTTTTGATGAGAAATTCTCAGGCCTTGCCCTCTTTACTATTTTTTTTATAAATATGGGGGGATGCATACTTCCAATATATAAAAGATGGTTTCTTTTACATTCTTTCCTATATATACTCATTGAAATCCCAGTGGCAGCTTTCATAATTCTCATATTCAGGAAATCTATACATTTGCTCAACCAGGTACCTGTAAACTCTAAAAAAACAATCCGTAGTTGTACTGAAATATGAAATGAAATCAAGTTCTTCCTCAGTGCCACCCCATAATAAACATATCAACAAACCTTTTATAAAACACTAAATGTGCACATTAATGTGTAGACAGATTGACAATGATTTGTATATTTTTTTTTTTGGTTGAATGACCATTAGTTCCTTCTATTAGAGGTTTATCAAAAGTTCATAAAAACTGTTTAGATACCCCACTTAGACCCACAGTGGCTAATAGAGGCTGGCTCACAGAGTCAATGTCTATTTATATTGAGAGGATGTTAGGACCTATGGTTGATATAGATAGGATTTTAAAAGATACAGAATATTTTCTTTCTAACCTGTCTGATTTAGTTTTTTCAGACAGGTACATTTTAGAGTTTGTAACACTTGCTGTAACATCTTTGTTTACCTCCATACCTAATGAAGGCATTAATTAGACAATTTATACTGAATGTAAGGAATGTCTAGTGAAAAAGTCTCTATCCTGTATGTTGCTTGAATTGATTTTAGTTAATAATGTATTTTTACATTATGGAAATTATTTTCTCCAGAGGAAAGATGTGGCCATGGGCACACCTTGCGCCAACTCATATGCTCATCTAGTCATGGCATTTTGGGAAACCACCTATATTATGGCTAATGAGAAATATGCAAGTTTGTGTTGTTTTATAAAAGGTTTGTTGATTATATGTTATTGTTATGGGGTGGCACTAAGGAAGAATTCAGTGATTTCATTTTATATTTAAATACAACTACAGATTTTTTAGATTACTTAGTAATTGGACAGCCTATAAGTAAAGGTGGTTGTTCTCCGTGTATATGGTCTGATTAAGCGAAAAGCGCTTACCTATTTTATTTGGCTGATAAAACAAGTTTATCTTCAGCTAGTGTGTTATTCTATTGGTCGTTCTGTTTTACATTTGGATTTTGCTTTTCCAACTGCATATTTATCCCAGTCAGCACATTTCTTCAGTTTCTACAGATTTTTTTTTTTTTTTTTTTTTAAAGAGTTTACTGGACATGGTCGAGCAAATGTATAGATTTCCTGGATGTGAGAATTACGAAAGACACTACTGGGATTTCAACAAGTATATATAGGAATGAATGTAAAAGAAACAATCTTTTTTATAGAGGAAGTATGCACCCCCGCCATATTTATAAAAATATAGTGCAAGGGCAAGGCCTGAGAATATCTTTTCTAACAAGCACTAATGTTGAATGTGAAGCAGGTTGGGAAACTTTTTACACGGGAGTTATAAATATGAGTGTTCCCTATCTCGGCTCAGAAATAAAGATGATTGTGAAGGGAAGAGTAAGCCATTCTTTAGAGATCACAGATTGCATATTGTTTTTCCTAAGAATACTATGCTGAATAAATCGCACAAATACAGAATGGTTATTCCACTCACTAGGAACAATAGTGAAGTAAGGGATGTTATATATAGAAATTGGAAAATCTTGATAGCTGATAAGCGTAAGGAAATAGTGGAAGAGACGCCTGGTTTTGTCTCTAAGAACAAATCACTGAAGAGGTTACTATGTTGTGAGAGTAAAGTTAACAATATATACAGTCTCAGAGGGCTAGCAGTTATGCCTGTAGAAGATGTAATTTTTGTTCATATATTAGCAACATCAATACATTTATTCATCCTACTACAGCTAGGGAGTATGAATTTCATCACTATGGTTATTACAGAACTAGAGACCTAGTATATTTGGCATACTGTACTAAGTGTCCAGCCTTCTATGTGGGGAAAACAAATCAAACCCCAAGGGAATGCATTACATAATATATATATATATATATATATATATATATATATATATATATATATATATGCAATAAATAAGGAAGATGAAACAAATGCCATAGTTAGACATGTTCTTAATGAGGGGTCATTACATAAGTTTCTTTGTAGTTCTAGGATTAATTTATAAAAGTCCTCAGTTAGGGAATATTAAAAATGCAACAGAAAAACTAGAAACAAAATGGATTATTAGGCTACAGGCCGATAAGTCTTATGGTTTGAATGACAGTTTCTATTGAGCCTTTCTTATTAAGCAGGCCATTAAATAGCTAGGTTTCATGCAATATGCATGTATATATATATATATATATATATCCATGTGAAAGTTTTTTTAGTTTGATAAATACTATTTAAGTAGTCATTTACTATTACCCTCAGTAGAGGATAAAATGTTTTTTTTATTTTGTGATAGGTTGTTCACAATTATATTCAAATTAATGGTTTTATTGAATTATGAATTTTGTTTTGTGAGTGGGTGTTTTAAATGGATATTTTTGTATTTAAATTGAAAGTTGTTTTGCATTGTTACTGAAATCTGAAGAAGCATCATACATAGACGTGAAAGCGCTTATTTTACTTTAATAGTGTTTTATTTTACCACAGCCATGGTTGTGCACTCACTTGTTACTTTTATTAGATACCAATGAAGTTTCCCCATATGAAGCCTGGCAATGGGAACATGGGAATGACAGATGCCATGAACCCCAGGACTAGGAGAAATTCCCTTATCTGAATGAGAGAAAAAGGAAGTACAGGCTGGAAATAGGCCAACAGAAACTTGAGAGAAGGAAGAAAAGCCAACACACCAGCCTACACCTGGGCAGGTAGCATATGGCTGACATATGACGTTGAGAGAATGTAAAGGCTTTGGTATAGTGGCCAGACTTCTGGCTATCTTTGCCAGGAGATCCCTTTAGTTGATGAATCCTGCAACAAGTAATACGGAAGGACATCATTAGATTATACCAAATATTTCAGCATTTGGGGTGTGTGTATATGTGACTTGACTGTCATGGGTTAAGGAAGAGGGAAAGACATTGTGTTATACTTGGGTAATGTGCTTGTGTGTGCATGCCCATCTTGTTTTGTGGTATTAGAGTGCTTTGTAATGTAATGTGCATGGTGGGGTTAGGGTTGGCACATATGAATAAGATGCAGCAGTAAAGTGGAGCAACCATTACTCAAGTGTGTTAATCCTAACGCCACACTTTCACATTATATAACACACTTTTTCTATCAATACCACTGTGCAGATGGGTGGTGCTTATGTTTTAATGGTTGGTGAGTTTGCTGAGTTAGTGCCAGATCCTCACCCCCCAAAAAATGTTCCCTTTCTAACTGCATCAATATATTGCTGTACTCCATGCTTACTGTTTAAAAATATAACATTGATGTTTGCACTACATACAATTAGCACCATTTATCTATTTAACAAAAAACAATGTTATTTCTTTTACAGTATGCATTACACATGATTAGTGGTCTATGTATACAGTAATTCATCTGTGTTAGAACTTTTCTTCCTTGACCTCCACTGTATGAATACATTTCTGCTCAGCTGGGTATCGGAGTCACCTGATATTATATACAAATAAATTATGACAAGATATGACAAGACAGAAAACAGAAGTTGTTCTATTACTTTAGTTTTTATTTAGTTAACACTTTCCACAACCACCAAAAACATATTACACTTGCCTAAATGTTGCTTTACTGAAGCTTATTTTCTAAGGTTTGGTCCAGATGCAGCTGGAAACAAGATGGATGAAATTCAGTCATAAACAAAATATTTAAATACATTACTCGCAGTAAAAATTAAATGATAAACAGAAAAACTTAAATGATTATGCAAAGTCACACTTCATACCCACTTTTATAAAAAGTGTTCAGCTTTGCATCTTACACTACTAAAGACAGCAAATAAAGTAAGCACACATTTTCAAAACCTAGGTGCAAAATACAATAAAAAAATGAATATGAGTAGTTGCCTTCTGTCAGGCATAATACAGTCATGATCCATTAAGCAAAGTATTTTTCAAATGACATTTACATTAAAAAAAATACAGTGATGTGCAATACTGATGGCATAAAAGGCAAGTACACAAAACACTCACCCCACAGCTATTAGCAGTTTGTTTCACAGAAGCCTGAACTTTGCATATTCATCATGCTGCCAGTAGCTGGTGATTCTGTCTCTACCTCTCCCATCTGTTTGCATAATATATGTACACAGACACACATTACATATATACACACACGTGTGAGCACATGCTCATGTGCATGTAGAATGAGAGTTAAACACACATGCTCTGTGGTGTTACAGTCCTCAAGGCAGAAACTTGAAAGTTAAAAGCCAAGAAGCACAATGTAACTTTTTTTAGAGCATCACAGAAACTACCACCATTTAGTTAACTTCTGCAAATGAATTCAGATTCTTTAAAAAGTCATGGTGTTCATCAAATTCTCCATTCTTATAGGTTAGGTACACAATATGTTTACATCTGAACTCAGGAATTGTAAAATCAGGGCTAGTCAGGTAAACCAAACTGCCCTACAAACAAGTACTGGAACATGAAATTACTTTTAGTCTGTGTATCACCATACAGGTTGGGCAACTTCAGGTAACAAAAAAAATATCCATCACAGCATGACTTCTGCAATTCAGTCTGCAGTTAATATGACTTTAAAGCAGCAGCACCAGTTAACCAGGAGTCAATCCTCACACTGCAGTACTGTGCCACATTTAATACTATCTGACCACTCTAATAATGGAAAAATATTGTATAGACAGCTTTTCAGGCTACATAATTGCAAACACTGACTCAAATGACTAATGGTATTTTCACACAATACTTCTTACACACAAACCTGCAATTATCTAAAGGTAAATTATGAAAGCTACTGAACTTTCAATGTACAGCTTCAAAATTATCAAGTATACAAGTTACAAAATTTTCTCCATTTAGATTTCACTGAAGTAAACATACTTTTGGAATATAACCTTACAACATTTTCTGTGAAAACAAGTGTATTTCAGAGCATCTTAACTTATTTTCTTTTGTTACACCTGTAGAGACAGCAGAACTTTCAGAAGCAGTAGTGTTGTGTTATACCTCATTTCAAAGGTAGTATAACTTGTCTGCAAGTTTCAAATTCGGCTCCTTATGGATGCTCTGTCCAACCAAGAAAGCCAGTTTATGGGCATACTGGCACGGTGCTGGTACACGAATAATACCCTGAAAAACAAAAGAACATTTTATGCATCTTGCTATTTAAACAACTTGTGCGTACTTATTACTACAGCTCTTAAAAGGGGCCCTCTGCAAGGGTAGAACCCTTGGTCATTTCCCCACTTGTTCCCTTCCTTAACAGCTACTTTACATCGCAGGGGTGAGCATACCTCACTAGCTCCTGCCAGGCTGTCCCTGTACTGAGATAAAGGATAAATACAACCTCCAAGAAGCCCAGTCCCCAATTCATAATCAAACAAGTTGTAACATCTGCAAGCTGAAAGAGGAAACGACAATTAACTGGTAGGACTGAAGGAGTGACCAGGTGTAAGCCTGCTTACTTTTCCCACAGAGACGGATTGAGGGAAGACATGGGAAGGAAAAACTATGTTACTCCTCATGTCTGAATACCACAGAGCTTGCATCTCAAGATTTTCCTCCTACACTTGTAATCTCTTATTTTTGAGTTAAACTTGCACTTAAAATCTTTTAAATTTACTGCAGATCTTACAGAAAGTAATAATTTACTCCACAGAAGATGACAAAACAGTAAGATGTTTGCACTTAAATGTCCATGTACTGTATCTCACTTCAGCTGTATAACACAAAATATAATCTGTACAGGAGACCTATTCTAGCAAGATAGGCAAAACTGTTATTCTTCTAGAATGCAGGTTTCCACTGAACAAAAATTAGTAAAGGGGAAAATGAGGGACAGAAAAGTGGTATAATAAGTAAACTTACCATAACAGCAGATGTTCAGACAATACTCCTGGCAAGGATATAACAGCCAGCCAGCTTCCAAAGCTACAGGGCACCTTCCACATGCCCAAAACAGTTATTACCAGCTATGTTACTACCTGATATGCTGCATAATAGTCAGGTTTGGATGCCAAGCATTTCAGGAAGTTTCATGCCAACTGAGAGAGGAAGGCCAAGCCCTGAGAGGGCATAGCTAGGAGTAAAAAGACATCAATGTCCACAACCTGACATAAAAACATACTAAAAGATAATGAGGATGGAAAAAGTGAGGGAGCAGCTACTGCAGCAATGATACGAACATCTGCGCTCATGGAAAGTTTACATACAACTTACTATGTTTAACATAGTGATCACTCTTCCTTGCACCCAATCAGAAGTTAGCTTCTTACTTCTCCAGTCATCTCATTTATCTTTGCTTCACTCCCACTCCAATTCCCCAGACATGCTCTTGTATACTGAAAGATAAACATCCATTTTTATCCACCCAGTAAACACCCCTTAAAGAAATACTGCTTTCATCCCTCACACTCCACATTCTCCTATCAGTTTTTCATCAGCCCTCGCACAAAAACCAACAATTCTCTGACTGCCCCTGCTACTATATATCAGACTACATTAATACCCACAGTCATACTAACTACCCATACTCCACACCTACATGCACACTACTTACCCATACCCAACACCTACACACATACTACCTGTCGATCAATGTGTGTATAAATACCTTTAAGAAGCTATCCAAGGGCTTGCACAAGTGTATAAATACTGAGCACGTGTCAGCCTGCCATTTTGTAGTAAGCTGTTAAGATGTAAGCATGTTATGTACGTAAGATCCGTCTGTTAATCAATTTGTTTACATTTTATGATGCTGCTATCCATCCTGATGTGTTCTTATGTAATACAGCATCTAAACGAACTACTCCGCCTGCTTGTCATCTATGTTAGAGAGGGACTTGTGACATGGTGCAGAAGTGGGATGTCAAAGAGCAAGGTATCAAAGAAAGCATGGCCAAAATTACTTGTTGCCAGAAAGAGATCCAGTTTCTTCAATTTGAGTCCAAGAGCCACCTGGTTGGTATCGGACGAATATAGAAGAGAGGATCATCCTTACTGCACGTATAATTCGCAAAACAGAGGTCAGAAACAAATGTCATATGTTCAAACTTGCTCAAATAATTTATTTGCAAAATATGAAATGAAGCATACAGGACACTAAACAATATTTGAATAAACTGATATGTCTGAAATTGATAAAAAATATTCAAATTACTATGGAAAATGTTTGAAATAAAGTCCAAATTGCATAAAAAGAATAAAGGGGAAATGACCACATGGGCGACCGGTGTCCCACACCAGAAGTCAATTCCTAGTTGGTCAGATCCGACCACAAGCTAATCAGCCTAGACATCCACATCCCGCCCCAACCACCGTAAAAAATTTCTCCAAAGCCAACTTCACGACACCCATGCAGATGGACAATAGAAGTATGACTGCTGAATCCTACACAAATGCACTTTATAAGCACTTACATGAGTGCAGGGATCGTGTTGTCCCTAACAGAACCAAGATGCTATCCTCCAAAAAAAGGAAGCCAATCTGGTGGTTCCCTGCCATAAACAAACTCTACAACAGAAGAAAGAAACTGTTGCAAAAAGAGAGTAAAATCTCATGACTGGAAGAACTCCCTGGTCAGCCTAAGTAAGAAGCTGAGATCCCTCATAAAATCCTCCAAAGCTAGTTATGAAAACAAAATCGCCACTGATTTTAAAGACAACCACAAAGCATTCTATAGCTATGTCAATAATCTCAATGGCAACACTCAGATCTGCTCTGAGTTACAGCACAATGGCACTGAATATAGAGAACCAACTGATATTGCCAACATCCTGGCAGATAGGTTCAGTGCTAACTTTATTCCCCCCCAAAAGGCCCATCTCTATACCAGAAAAATGCAAAGTTCCTGTAATCACAGCTGCACAGGTAAAAACCACACTCTCCAAAGCCAAGAACACAGCATCCATGGGACCTGACAACATCCCAGGCCGCTTTCTACATGAACTACAGAATGAACTGGCACCCCACCTAAGTACCATGTTCAATCATAGCCTCACCTCAGGCTTTGTGCCCACTGAATGGTGCACAGTGACAGTTATCCCACTTCACAAAGGGGGAGCCTCGATGGACCCCAGGAACTACCGCCCCATTAGCCTAACGAGCCTGGACTGCAAGGCCATGGAATGTATCATCACAGAACGTAGAAACAAAGACAATGGTAATCTCCAAACTCTGGACCCCACCCAGTTCGGGTTTGTAAAAGGCAGATCATGTCTCCTAAACCTGATAGACTACTTTAAAGCAGTCACCAAAGCCGTAGACGAGGGTAAGGTGGTTCACACAGCCTATCCAGATCTCGCCAAGGCTTCTGACACCATCCCCCACTCTGGAATTATAGATAAACTCACTAAACTAGGTATAAATCCCTATGTCACAAGATGGGTTGCCAACTTGCTCAATGACAGAGCCCACACTGTGAAAGTAGCAGACTCCAAATCCGACTTCAGACCAGTGACATGTGGAGTACCACAGGGTTCAGTCCTGGGTCCTCTCCTGTTTGGTATCAACTTTTCTGAAGTACAGGCCAACAAAGTTTGCAGATGACTGCAAACTAGGAGCCATAATTGAAACTCCTAACGATGTGGACATCCTACAAAAGGGCTTCACAGACAGATGCCTGGTGTCAAAGCCATGGCCTCAAGCTCAATGCCAAAAAATGCATTGTCATCCCCTTTGGTAAAAACTCTGTACCCATATGCTACCACATAGGTGGTAGTATACTTAACACTGAAAGTGTGATAAGAGACCTTGGGACACAGGTGGACAGTAGTCTCTTCTTTGATAATCACATCGCCACAGCAGTCAGGAAATCCTTCTACGTGGCACACCTCATCACAAAAGGTTTCTCATCCAGGAAAAAAAAAAAAAAAGAGGTCATTGTTCCCCTCTACCCATCACTCATTAGACCCATTATAGAGTACAGCGCCCCTTTTGGTATGTACCTCACAAGACAACAACATGAAAGACTGCAGAAATACCTCACAAAGAGGATTACCAGCCTCAAGCAGATGCTCTATGCCGACAGTCTCAAAAAACTCCAGCTTCACTCCACTGCATATCGCCTACTCAGAGGCGATTTCTGCCTAACACAAAGCTGTGTCAAACCCAGCTTGTTGGACATGCTCCACTTAAAGAAATCCCAATCCCTCAGAGCTACACGCTCTAGGGATCTAAACCTTGTCATCACAATAAACAGAACATGCTGGAGGGATAGATTCTTGTCCCAAAGACTTCCCGTATTCTGGAACAAACTACCTCTATCTATATCAAACAAAGCTCCTAATTAGCACTCAAGAAAAATCTTGATGATTGGATGGGAAATAGGAAATTCACCCTGGAGATCACCTCTGTGGCTCTGCTCGACAGGGGCTCAGGAAAATAATTTTCTTGGGTGGCAAAAGCCAGGGTACCTTTTTGGCTAGGCTACTATAGGCCCTAGGGCCGATAGCCTAGTACCTACCTGTGAACCTATGACCGCATTTTCGCCTAGTACTTACCTATCAACCTATGACCGCATTTTTGCTAAGCACACATTTTCTATATTAAAGATATCAGAGTTATCAGAAGTGTATAAAGTGTTTGCATGTTTGTGCAGCATTGCAGTAATGTTATTTCCCAAAATACAGCCATTTCAGAGCTCCTGTTGATCGTATGAAGGACATGGTAAAAAGAAACAGGCCCAAGCACCTGGCAGCAACTGTAACCCCTGCTGCACTCACTGGTAAACCTCAGAGCTTTCCAGCAAATTCCAAAGTTTGCACAGTCTCAGTGAAGCATAGGAGTAAGCAAACTCAAAGCATGAGCCCCCACTCAGTTTCATTGCCAAGTGTCATAACTAGGGTGGAAATCATGACTCTAAAAGGAAAAAATAATGTTTAGCTTTTGGTCAGCAGTGTCACAAATGCAATAAGTGGAATAATTTCAAAATGTTTTGTAAATCACAAGGTCCACATTCTTTCATTAAAAGGGAACATTTTAAGCAACAAGCTGATCAATTAGAAAGCTGCAACCCTAACTCTTTATGTTGATGGTGTGTCAGTGCTTTATAAAACAGTCAACGCAGTAGATTTAAGAGCAAAAAATGAAGTGTTTTGCACTGTTTGGATAAATTGCAAACCCACAGAGCTCAAAGTTGACAGGTTCTAAGTGAAATGCTACGTCAACAGAAACATTTGCTAGTGTGTGCCATGTTGAAAGGCTTGATTTGGCAAAGTGTGCAAAGCTTGTTGCTTATGGTGGGGTGAAGACATTCAGACTGAAGGCTCAGTATGCTTTCATGTTACTCTGCTGGGAAATGTTACAACTTATTTGATGTGGTCAAGAGGCACATTCAGTCATTATTAGGGCTCGGACACTATTTGAAAATGGGACTGCTTTCATTTAACAAGGAAGTCTATTACGTTAGCTTAAAAAAAACACTACTCCAATTTTGCCCAGTATATTTTTTCCTACCTATGCTGATCTTTTCGAAGACAAACTAGGGAAGCTTCCAGTTGTGTACTCCAGGAAGTTAGACCCAGATGTTGGTCCAGTTATCAGGCCAGCTCGGAAAGTTCCAATAGCCATGCAGGATAAACTCAAAGCAGAGTTAGGTAAAATGGTGCAGCAAGGTGTGATCTGTCAAGTAGACGAACCTACTGAATGAGTATCTTCCATGGTGGTAGCTCTTAAGAAAAGCTCAGATGACATCAGAATATGTATTGATCCACGACATTTGAACAAAGCACTAAAAAGACCTCATCATCCAATGCGCACAGCTACAGAAGTCATAGCGCTGATGCCAAATGCCACTGTTTTTTCTGTTTTACTTGCAGAGAGTTCATTTTGGCAAATTCAGCTTGACAAGAAATAATCATTCTCACTATGTTCTGTACTCCGTTTGGCAGGTACAAATTTCAACATGCAATGGAGCATATTTTTTTCTGGGTATCCTTGTGCTATTACAGTACACGACATACTAGTAGGAGGTAATGATGAATTTGAGCATGACAGAAATCTCAGAAAAGTTCTGGAAAGAGCATGTCAAGTAAATCTTAAGCTCAGTCCATAGAAATGCAAATTCAGGCTACAAGAAGTTACTTATGTTAGTCATTTAATTACTAGTTTAGGCCTACAACCAGACCATTCCAAACAGCCATTCTCGAGATGCCACCTCTAGACAATGTTCAAACCCTACAATGTTTTCTTGGCATGGTTAACTATCTAGGCAAGTTCAATCCAGACTTGAGCCAACTTTCAGCACCACTTAGAGAGTTGACACAAAGATGTATCATAGTCTTGGTTAGAGCAACACCAAAAAGCATTTGATGTCCTGAAACAGAACTGCTAGTCCACCAACTCTCTGATACTATGATGCTGAAAAGCCAGTTACTCTTTCATGTGATGCTTCGAAATTTAGTCTTGGTGCAATCCTTTTACAAGAGGGTCAACCTGTTGCCTATACATTGAGAACTTTTACCCAAACTGAAATGCAGTATACTCAGATCGAGAAAGAGCTTTTGGCAATTGTGTTTACATGTTCAAAGTTCCATGATTATGATTATGGTAGACCTATCCCGATCGAAACAGACCACCAACCTCTAGTCACTATCTTGATGAAGCCTATGCATACAGCTCCAGCCAGATTGCAACGTATGATATTGAGATTGCAAATTTCACTCTACAAGAGGGGCAAACTATCTTTCTGATACATTGTTCATATCACCCAGAAACACCACGAACAGCAAGAGAATGAAAACCTTGACTTTGAAGTCAGAGAGGTCAAAAATGTTTCTTCCACATGTCTTGAGTTGAGAGATCACACAGCCACAGATCCAGTTTGAGAGGCTCAACCACTTTATTCATCAAGATTGGTCGTCAAAGCAATCTAGTTTACCCCAAGAAGTGCAACCTTATTTTCCTTACAGTGATGAGATTTTGTCTGACAAAGGGATCACTGTGAAAGGTTTGAAAGTAATTGTTCCAAAGTCCTTGTAACAAGAATATATTACTATCTTGCATCGTTGTCACCCAGGAACAGACCATCAAAAGAAGGGCGAGAGGTCTAACATTTTGGCCTTCTATGTTGCAAGAAATCGAGTGTGTACTTTCATCTTGTTCTGTGTGTAACAGTACTGAGCAACATCAACAGAAAGAACCACTTCAGCTAAACCAGATTCCCGAACTGCCTTGGTCGACAGTAGCTACCGACATTTTCGAGTGTAATGGTCAACATTATTTGGTGTTAGTAGACTCTTGTTCTAATTGGTTCAAGACTGACCTACTTCCTAACCTAGCATCCAGTACTGTCATTACTAAAACGAAGCATCATTTTGCAGTCCATAGTAGTTTGCACAAACTTATTTCTGACAATGACATGCAGTTTACAAGCCAACAGTTCAAAAGATTTTCTGAAGAGTGGGACTCTGCTCATATCACTAGTAGCCCACAGTACCTGCAGTCAAACGGTTTAGCAGAACGTGCAGTTCAAAGTGCAAAACAGTTACTCGAGAAGTCGAAATGAGACAATAGTGATGTATTCCTGAATGTCTCGAATCTCAGAAATATTCCTCATGATAAATATCTTGGTTCACCTGCTCAGAAACTGTCAGAACCATGTTACCAATCAGTAGTCAATTGTTGGGTCCATGTGTTAAGAACAACAGGTCAGTGAAAACCAATCTGTTGAAGCTTTTAACCCAGAAATTCTACTATAATAAGACCAGCAAATTGCTCAATCCATTAGGAGAAAAAGTGGTAAGGATGCAGACATCCAAATGTTATGATAGGATTGGAATCGTGAAGAATATTTGCCCAGAGTAGAGACTGTGTGGAATCAGTAGAGTTTAGGTGGAATTTGAAACATTTGATGCTGATGTCAGAGCCTATACTACAGCACATAACCTGCGAGAAAGACAATCTCAGAGTGAGTTGTCCAGTGTTCCAGTTCCAGAGAATATTCCCATTCCTGTGACGACTCCAGAAGTTCCTGACAAGTTGTTCACTGAAGACTGTCCCTGTTGCTAAACCCAGTCCAGATTGTTGTGTTACCAGATCCGGTCGCATCTCCAGACCATGATATAGATACACGGCAACCTGGATATGAACATTGTGTTTGTTTCTAATGTCTATAATAATGCATGTCTAATTCCAATGTTGTTTTCACTAAGGGCAATCTTTTTAAGAGGGAGGATTTAGATCAGTGTGTGTGCATATACCTTTAAAAAGCTATCCAGCGGCTTGCACAAGTGTATAAATACTGAACACGTGCAAGCCTGACTGCCATTTCGTAGTAAGCTGTTGAGATGTAAGCATCTATGTAAGGTCCGTCTGTTAACCAGTTTATTTTTTATGATGCTGCTATCCATCCTGATGTGTTTCTATGCAATAAAGCATCTAAATGAACTATCCCCCGCTTGCTTGTCATCTATGGTAGAGAAGGACGAGCGACAATCTACCCATACCCTGTTAAACTTTCACATCACATTACACCAATGACAGCACCCAACTAACATGCATCAATCATCTCAGGGTCACAATACTTAATTTCTAATTCTGGTAGAAAACCCCTGTTATATCCAAAACTATAAATTCCAAAAGCACTACTTAAATTCAGTCTCCACTGTCTTTATACTTTTGTTACGAGGCAGCAATGAGCTCAATTCAAGACCACTTAATGCCTCAACTCAAACCAATAAACAGCATCATATTACCTGCTCCCTCTGATGCCCACAGTATCAAGGAAGTACAGTTGTGCAATATCTTACCATAATGGTAGATAAACTTCTGTTCACTGTTGCAGTATTCTTTACATTAGGGATCCCCTGCCAAGGGCGGCCCCATGTCCAGCCAGTATACTAAAGCCTTTAGGTTGCTTTAAGGTATGTCGTACATCACATGTATGCTTCTTGCGTAGTATAGGGCATAAAGGTGATGTTCGGACGCACCATCCTCAGAACTGAGAGCCCCAGTAGGAACGCCAGTCCAAGGAAAGGAGAGGTAATCAAGTACATCCATAAGAGAAATGGACCAGGGGCAAGGCAGGGAATGAATACTTCAAGAACAAAGAGAATGGCATCTACTGTTATAGTAAGATTTTACACAACTGTAGTATGTCCTTCCATTTCACTGCTGCTGCAGAGTGCCAAAGCTCAAGAAGAAACTTGGGAGGAGGGAGGACCAGCAGAGCCCTCCAGAAAGCCATGAAGGGTGCCCCTAGCATAACCATTTCAAGCTCTGGAGATTCTATCCAAATTGTTTGGATTTCTAAAAGTTCACCTAAACAGTCGATCTGCTCCTATCCATATCTTGCCTGTATTTTCTGTTAACTGAAGTCACCGGCTCGACATCACCGGGACTCTCTGGTATCCCCCACCCCTCCCCATACTCTTCCAGTCTGCCAGTAACTTACCCTATCTGAAACGGTTCATATTTCTATCACCTATTTTTTGCTGTAGCAGTTATTTTAAGTGTAAACCCTCTTTTTACTCTCTCATGTCTTTCAGCTGTTACCCATGCTACTTGTACACTATTCCGGTTTGCTTGTATTTTTCAGACTCTGCCCTGAAACTTCAGTCTGCTTTATTTTCACAAGCATTCATTCATGGTCTAAATAACTTAGCAACTTATCTCCTGTCCCCATAACTTTCCAAACCTTCAGTTTAATTAAGAATAGATGGTATAGCATCACACTAGCTCATTTTAGCTTACTGATCGTTTCTGATGGCAGCTTCTAACAGGATCCAGATCTAACCAGCTACGCTCAGGAGCTCTCTGCTCCCCAACCATATCCCCAAATCCCAACCACCCCCACTACGCCTAAACCTATCCATAACTCCACTCACTACTTACAACTAATTAACCATATCTTAGTAGATCAACTTACACCCTTACTAATTTACAATTAACCTGCTCTTCCACCATGTCTACCCCTGCTTCACATGCACTTTTCCTATCTCACACTACTCCCAATTCTACTACATCATTCTTCACTCGGCTCTACCTTATATCACAAAGCCAACATCCATAACCATCTCCTCTCAACTCCCTCTGAAAGCTATTCTTAAAACTCTCCCCACCTCTATCAAATTACCCCACTACTGTTCTCCAAAGTACAAATTCTCTAAACAAAATCCTCTATCCATTATTTTATTTCTGAAAGATCCTCTCCCTCCCATCTATTCTATACGGACTACTCAATGGAATACAATTCCCATTTCTCTACTCTTACATATTCTCAATCTTATCCCTGTGGGGAGACATCCACCCCAATCCAGGTTCCACATACCCTACCCTTCCTACACTATCCAAGTAAATCTTACAAATTCCTACTTATTAACTCTAAACTTACAAAGCATTTGCAACAAAACCACAGACCTTAACTCCTGGATAACTATCAGTAAACCCAATATCATTGCCACCACCAAGACTTGGCTTAAACCAAACATAAAACATTCAGAAATCCTTCCTTCTGGCTACAGCGCATTAAGAACGGATAGACCTCTCAAAAAAGGAGGTGGTGTAGGCACTACGTTACCCTAAAATCTATAATATATTCCCATATAAAGATATCAACCCTCAATTCACTAACGCCGAATTACTGGTCTCCTTCCTAAAAATAAGTAAAAAAAAAAAAAAAAAATCTATGCATCATAGCACTTTACATTCCTCCTAGAAATTAACATACCAGTTCTAGAAGATATACCACCTTGGGTCTCTAGCACTATTAAAAATGAAACTATCATTCTGGGTGATGTAAATATTAACTGGTTATTATTATTATTTTTTTTTTTTTTTTTTTTTTTTTTACAAATTCCCAACATCAGACAAACCAATTACACTTTACCCAACTTATCACCTCTCCTACAAGATATAACAGTAGAACCTAAGGTGGGCTCTGTCCTAAACTGGATACTGATGTCAGACCCTGATAAACACTACTCAGCCAGCACACTCACAAATGCTACAAGTGATTCCCCTCTCAGCCTTTGTGCATCAAACAGCACCCTCCCTCTACAAGCAGCATCGTTACAAACATGTCAAGGATCTTAGCAATTTTAACCCACAAAAATTCATCAATATACTAAAAAATTTTAACTGGTCTAACCTAAAATATCTTCCTGCTGATGACACACTAGATTAGTATTTCTAAAAAGGTTGTCTGAAAGTAAACAGTCTTGCACCACCCATGGCTAACAAAACCAACTAAAGAACTTATACAAACTAGAGATAAAATATGGAAACGGTGGCAAAAACTTAAAAAAACCCTCAAACCTACTGAGATACAAACAGCTCTGTAACAAAGTAAGACTGTTATTTAAAACTTCATAGAAGCCACAAGCAAAATCCCCAAAAATGCTGGTCATCTATAGGATCAAATCTAAGCCCTGGTACAAAAAGTAACCCATGTTCTCATCCTGACAAAACAGCAGAAGAAATAGCCACTCTTTTTAACTCACACTTCATAAATTCTATAGCTATCACTGCTACAACTCCACTCTAGTGCAAATCCCACTGGAATAGCCTCCCTATCACATCACTCTCCATCCCCTCTCTCCAAAACCTCATTTACAGACATAACAATAAATCACTCACCCACATTCACACTTACTAAAATCCCAACTTCTACTACAAAAAGACAACTACTCAAGCTGAAAACTAGATCTAACGCAGCTGACACTTTCCACTGATTATCTGCAACTTGCTGCAGAAGTTATTACCTAGCCTATTAGTATACTAATCAACAGGGCCATCCAAGAATCATATGTCCCAAAACTTAAGAAGCAAGCTTTTATTCTTCCCCTTCACAAAGGAGGAACTAAACAGATATATCTAACTACCGACCCATAGCCATATTATGCCCTATTTCTGAACTCCTTGAAAAATGTGTACACGTGCAACGTCTGCATTTTCTTATTAGCCATATCCCATCTCCAAATCCACATGGATTCAGATCAGGTCATAGTAGTTCAACTATCCTTCACGGACACGATCAAAGCTCGAGACTCAGGAAAAACTCTATCTAGCCTATTTCTTGACTTATCAAAAGCCTTTTGATACAGTATCTCACTCTCTTTTTCTTTCTCAGCTCTCAAATTACTGGTCTATCTCCCCCCCTGTCTCCGCTGTTTTTTTCAGTTACTTATCAGACAGACAAGCAGTTAGACGGCAAAACCTTTTATCTCCATATCTTCACACCTCTACGGGGGTTCTCCAAGGTTATATATTAGGTCCACTCCTATGTAGTATCTTTATTAATCACCTTCACTCAGGGGTCTCTCATACAATATGCAAATGACTACAATTACATATGCCTCAGACATTTCATAAGATCTACAATAAATCACTTGGTCGGCTTTTACTTCCACGGAGACATGGTTATACAATAACAGTCTGTCTTGATCAAAAGAAAACAAACTTATATTTACCCCAAGACAAACACCTCCACAAACAAATCTCCATTCACTATATCTTCCCAGAATAACACAAAAATTGTAGTAGTTAGTCGCACTACGCTGCTAGGAGTAATTGATGAGAACCTAAAATCTGACCTACACATACAAAACACAAAAAACCCACCAGAAACTAGGTATTCTATACAGGCATAAACATTACTTCTCTCCTTCCATTAAACAAGTACTTGCCACCACTTATCTACTTCCCTCTCATCTACTGTGCCCCCTTGCTTACTAACCTATCTTTCCTAAAAACTAAAGCTGAAACATGTTATAACAAAACTGCCACTTTGCATCAAATGCTGTACATTCTACCTACCACCACACATCCCTACAACTCAACTGGCTCGAACTCCTGCCTTGAACTCCCACACCCTCTCACCTATATGCAGTTAACTATAGCACACAAAATAATTTTCAAACCCTCAGCCTGTCCTGCTCTAATTTATTTACCCATTATCTTCCCAACAGACCCCGTTAGATCTGAAAAATAAGTACCTGCGACAAACCCAAGCTTCCTGCTGGTCAATTACTTCAGTCTTGCAACACCGTCAAGAGTCCGGAATGCCCTGCCATTAGCAATTTGTACCACTCCAAGTCATGCTTCATGCTTCTTTCAAAACCTCACTGCGTCAACACCTCTCTACTAACTTGGCTTTGTACTCATGCTAAACCACCTCCATCTATAACATGATTTGCATCTTTCTCTTGCTTATATTCATATTTTCTAGTTTTCTTTACCAATTAAATATTCAGAGATATCTTAGCTACACATCTAATACAAACTTTTGGGCATCATTCTTCTACTACATTATTTCTTACAACCTTAAGAATGCACTGTTAATGTTTTTCCTATGCTTTTATTTTTCATGTCAACTTTATACTGTTAAATCCTGAGATTATGCTATATTTTTTGTCTAATTTTTTTTTTAAATGTTATTTTTTTAATCTGTTAATTTTCTTTAATTGTTGATTCTGATGCCTACTTTTACTGGGCTTTCTTTCCCCAGCCTCCACTGAAAATGTGCTCTTCCATGCCCAGTTGGACTATCCCAGTAAACAAATGCCAATAAATTAATAAATAAATAAAAGAAATAGCCTTTGAGATCCAAAAAGAAATAGTTTGCTTGGATACAGCTAATCCTAAGGACCTAGGACGAAAGGAAACGAAAAAATCTGAATTTCTAACAGTCTTATCCAAATAGCTGAATTGTCTATACACATCTAACATGTGCAGCACCTTCTCGCTGGCAGACTGCAGAAAAAGGAAAAAAAGTGGGTTAATGAACAGACTAAGGGAGAACTTACTCACTCACTTACTCAATTCACACAGATACAAGAGAACCAAAGGAATATCCACAGAAAATGGAGCCAGGTTTCGAGAAAGACACCAAACAGAAAACCTTTTCCCCTTGGATAAATATAATTTCCTAGTAATGGGTTTCTTGGCCTACTGGAAGACCCTAGGCACGTCCTCAGAAAAAAGGTGTCTAAAGCAATCAAAGTCCTATCACCCACAGTGTCAGTTGAACAGTGGACAGGTAGGGATGGATGAGAGATCCCTTGTCCTATGTCATTAGGTCCACCCTGTGAGGTAACTTGTGCTGATTGCCCTTGGCTAAATGTAGAAGACTAGGAAAGCAATGCTGTCTTGGCCAAGAGGGAGTCACCAATAAGATTTTGGGAGCATCCTGTTGAATTTTGAACAGGACTTTTGGAATGAGGGGAAGGGGAGAGAACGCATAAAGGAATATCTTCCAAGAAAAAGACAGGGTGTCCACCTTAAAAACCAGAGGACCTAGGACTATGGCACAAAAGAGAGGAAGTTCTCTTTTTTGGGGGGTAGATCCATTTGAGTATGCCACTGGTGGATTATGTACATAAACACATCCAAGTAAGCATCCATTCATGGGATTGAGTTAAGGACCTGCGCTCAGAGTGCCTGCCACAATATTTTGACCTGAGTGAATGTAAACTGCCTGAAGAGTCGCTTGATACTGGACAGCAAGATCCCACACCAGGAGTGCCATCTGGCAAAGATGTTAAGATCTTGTTCCCATCATATGTTTACGTGCCACATCACTGTGGTAATGTCTGTAAATACCTTAAGAAGTCCTGTGGAGAAGAGAGGATGAAATGCCTGAAACGCCAGCAGAAGAGCTCGCATTTCCGACGCTGATGTGCGTTTTCTGTTGAAGAAGTGACCCCCCCCCCCGAACCTTTAGGGAGCTAAAAGCTGCTCCTCATCCCAAATCTGAAGAGTCTGTGAACAGATCCTGAGAGGGAAGAGAGGGATGAAAACGGAGCCCTGGATTTACAAACAACTGCTGAATCCACCAATGAAGTTCCTTCTTGATACATGGAAGAGGAACTACACATTCTAGGGGGGATGTGCATGTTGAAGCCAAACTGATTTCAGAAACCACTGAAACATTCTCATGTCGAGTTGGGCCAAAGGAAGCAATAGGGATGGTGGATGCCATGAATCCCAGAGCTCTCAGAAACTCCATGGCTGTAACAGAGGCCAAATAAAGAAGTGTTTGAAAGAAGGAAAGGAGTGTAAGGAGCCTTGGAAGGAGGCAGGAATTCCAGCATAGGCACTGTCTGAATCCTGCACAACAGAAAAACATGGTCCTGAGAAAGAAGAAAAGACTTTTTGAAATGTATTGGTAAACCCCATACTTTGCAGAAGGGAAATGGGAAAATGAAGATTTTGTGAGAAGATACCTGAAACAGGTGGTCATCCAAGTAAGGAAATACTTGGATCTCCTGAATCCTGCAAAAAGCAATCACTGGAGAGAGGCGTTTTGTGAATATCCTTAGGGCAGTAGAAAAGCCAAAGGGCAAAGCAAAAAACTGAAAATGCCAGGAAGCAACAGAGAAACAAAAACGTCCTGAAAAGGGGATGGATTGGAATATGTAGATAAGCATCCTTGAGATTCAGAGACACCAGGTAAGCCTGAGGAAGCAAAAGAGGAGAACTCTGAAGGGACAACATTCAAAAGGAGGGCACCTTCAGATAAGTGTTTAGATGAGAGAGCTCTAGAATTGGTCTCCAAATGCTCTCTTTCCTGGGTACTTGAAACATCTTACAGAAAACCCTCTCCCCTCTGGGACATGTGCAACTCTTGAATAGTACCCAGAGTCAAAAGGTTCCAAAGTACCTCTGGAAAGGAGGACAGTTGTTCCTGAGGGAGGTAAGGAACACCCATAAAAGGGGGAAGGGATTTCCAAACCATGAAATACCCCTGACAAATAATGGGACAGGACCCAGAAATCCTGAGTAATCTGAAGACAGAGTGAGACAGGAGGCAAAGCAAACAAGGAAAGTGGCTGGAAAGAACAGGATTATCAGGCAGCACCTGGTTTATCTGGAAAAGGAGACTTCTGAGGCACTGAAATCAGAGTAGCCTTAGCAGGAGCAGCCCACTTATCTTTTTTGCCCTTAAGAGGGGGGGGGGGCAAGATTGCCTGCGAAAAAAGGCTGGCTTATTGGGGTAGTTTCTCTGAAATTTGGGGTCAGGAGAAAAAAAAGTTATGTACTCATCATAACGTTCCATCTGAGTAGTTCTACTTCATTTGTCTTCAAGCTGTGGGTACCGGATCCGTATCAGATCCTAGCCAGCAAATTTACTAGCATCTGCTCCGGGCTCAAAGCTCCTCCCCTTACCCACAATACACCTCCACTACCTTCCAACCCCCAGACTGAATTTGCTGACCCTTATACTGAGAACCCGACCTGAAGAATACTTTATGACCTAAAACTGCAGCCAACAGGCTCTTCATATGATAAGGTCAGGGGGTAAGGAGGGAGGGACTGTTGAAGACAAATGAAGTAGAACTACTCAGATGGAACGTTATGGTGAGTACATAACTTCTTTATCTGAAGTAATTTACTTCATTTGGTCTTCAACCTGTGGGACAGAGTCCCAGCTACGAAACTCCCGGAAGGATATTCCGGAGCACTGCGGAACCAAAGGATGCTCTCCTCCTAGAAGTCAAATCCAATTTGTAGTGAGAAATAAAGGTATGAGATGAGGACCAAGTAGCTGTAGAACAAATTTCATCCAATGAGACTCTAGACCAAAAGGCCGCAGAAGTAGCCATTAACCTAGTGGAATGAGCTTTCACCTGACCTGGCGGAGACGCACCTTTATCCTTACAGACCTGAAGGACGCACAAGGAAATCCACCTAGCAATAGTGACCTTGGAGATAGGTTTACCCACAAAAGGATTTAGAGAAGGACACAAATTAATCAGATTTACGGAAGTTTTTAGTCCTGTGCAAATAAAATCATAACTGTCTATGAACATGCAACAAGTGGAGTTTGTATTCCATTTTGTTAGCAAAGTTCGAGAAGAAAACAGGTAAGTTAATGGTCTGATTGATGTTAAGTTGTGAAGCAACCTTAGGAAGAAAGTAAGGATTGGTCCAACGGGAAACCCTATCTTTATGGAAAATCATATATGGAAATTTAATGGACAGAGCTTGCAGTTCTGAAACCCTTTTAGCAGAGGTGATAGCTACCAGGAATGCTGTTTTCCAAGATAAGAACTTAAGATCTGTAGTTGCAGCAGGTTCAAAAGGCGGAGCAACCAAAGCTTGCAGAACCATAGTAAGGTACCATGGAGTAACAGGATCCTTGACCAGGGGGGGCATAACAGGAAAGTACCTTTGGTAAAGGCTTTACACAGTCTGGTAGAGGCCAGGGATGCAGAATTCTCACCCACATGAAAATGAGAAATGGCAGCTAATTGAACTTTGATATTAGAAGTGCTTGCTCCTTGTTGAAAAATATCAGCTAGGAAATCAAGAATGGCAAAAACTGGAGCTGTGAAAGGGTCTAAACTCCTTTGAGAAGCCCAAAAGGAAAAACGTTTCCATTTGCTGCGGTAAATTTTCCTGGTTGAAGACTTATGAGCTGCCACCAGAACAGACCTAACTGAAGAGGATAATCCAGAAGTCCTAGCGATCATGGTAACTGGAGCAGCCAAGCTGTGAGCTTCAATCTGTCCAGGTTTGGATAAGGAACCCCCGATGGGTGTGAAATGAGGAGCCAGAAGATGGGACCAAAGGAAGGGAAACCATACCTGGTGAGGCCAAAATGGGGCAATGAAGATCACTTTGCTCCCCAGTAGACGGGCTTTCTGTAGAAACCTCGAAATAAGAGGTACTGGGAGGCCAAGCATGGACTAGAGCATCTCTGGGGACTCCCCCAGCAGGAGATTCAGAGCGAAAAACTCGCTGCACTTCGCGTTGGAAGGAGATGCGAAGAGATTGCAGCAAGGATGACCCCACTCCAGAAAGATCTGCTCCGCTACTGAATGATTCAGAGACCACTCGTAAGGTATCAGAAGAGTCCGACAACCTGTCCGCTAGAAAGTTGGACCGTCCCGGAATGTGCGTTGCTATGAGAAAGCGACCGGTGGAGATCGCCCATTCCCCCACACTCATGGCCTCACAACAAAGGGGGTAAGATCTGGTCCCTCCCTGTTTGTTGATGTACCAGACCACTGACATGTTGTCTGATTTAATTGCTATGGTTCCCAGAGGAAGAAAGGCATGAAGGGCCTGCAACACCAAAAGGACCGCCCTCTTCTCTAGAACTTTTACGTGCAAACTAGTCTTGACAGGGGACCACAGGCCTAGGGCTGTCCTGCCCAAACAATGCCCCCCCCCCCCCAAGTTGGGAGGCATCCGTGGTCACTGTGGCTTGTACAGGGGCTGGAAAAAGAAGTTATGTACTCACCATAACGTTCCATCTGAGTAGGTAACTTCATTTGTCTGCATCCTGCGAGTATCAGATCTGTCCTCGGATTCGAGCCGGCAGCTTTCCAAACTAAAAGTTCAGAGCTCTCAGCTCCTCCCCCTTACCTATAATGCCCTGCTACCTCCCTCCAGTCCTCAGATCTAGTTTGCCTAAAACAAAAAACAGACTAAGACCCTCGAAAGAGGAACACTAACCTAATGCAAGACAAGGTGAAACCTTGCGTCACAGAAATAACCATGAAACAGGTTAGGGGGAAAGGGGGGGGGGTTGGTTGCAGACAAATGAAGTTACCTACTCAGATGGAACGTTATGGTGAGTACATAACTTCTATATCTGAAGTAGTTAACTTCATTTGATCAGCAACCTGTGGGACAGAGTCCCCAGCTACCTAAAACCTTGGGCGGACCTCAAGGAAGGATATTCCGGAGCACTGCGGAGCCAAATGATGCCCTACTCCTGGATATCAGATCCAACTTATGAGAAATGAAGGAATGAGAACAGGACTAAGTAGCTGCTGAGCAGATGTCGTCTAGAGGAACTCTCAACCAGAATGCTGCAGAAGTAGCCATAGACCGGGTAGAATGGGCATGGACCCCTAAGGGTTCAGGCTGGCCGGAGGCTAAATACGCGTGCACGATGCATTGGGATATCCATCTGGCCAAGGTAACTTTCGTAATAGGCTTACCAATAGATGGTTTAGCGAAAGACACAAAAAGTTTATCAGATTTCCTAGTAGTGGCTTTCCTGTGCAAGTAAAAACGCAATTGTCTGTGCACATCCAATAAGTGTAATCTGTATTCCCCTTTGTTCTGAAAGTTGGGGAAGAACACAGGCAAATTAATGGATTGGTTGATGTTGGATTCGGAGGCCACCTTAGGCAAGAAAGTTTAGTCCTGAGAGACACACTGTCCTTATAGAAGACCAGATACGGGGGTTTCATACAAAGGGCTTGAAGCTCAGATACTCTCCTGGCTGCTTGAAGCTCAGATACTCTCCTGGCTGAAGTAATTGCAGTCAGGAAGGCCGTTTTCCAAGATAAAAAGTTTAACTCAACCGAAGCAGCCGGTTCAAAGGTTGGGCCAGTCAATGCCTGAAGAACCAAGGTCAAGTCCCAGAGTGGAACCGCATTCTTGACCGGAGGTTTCAACAGAAAGGTGCCCTTCAAAAAAGTTTTGCATATCTTAGCGGACGCTAAGGGGCCAAGGTTATCCCCTATGTGGAAATGGGAAATAGCTGCCATTTGGACTTTTGACTGTAGAAGCACTAGCTCCTTAGTAAAAGATATGGGACAAGAATTCAAGAACCGTTGGAATAGGAGCAGTAAAAGGATCTAAATCCCTATTCTTGGCCCAGATGGAAAAAAACGCTTCCATTTACTTTGTAGATCTTTCTGGTAGAAGGTTTATGCGCCACTACCAGAATAGATTTTACAGGAGACGAGATACCGGGAGTCCTTGCTATTAGTGGAACTGGATCAACCAAGCCGTGAGCTTGAGGTCGCCCAGGTTTGGGGGCTGTAATCCCGCAGGATGAGAGATCAGATCCGGAATGGGATCTAAGATCCAAGGAGGAACTACACTGTGAGATCGCAGGTAAGGGAACCAGATCTGGCGAGGCCAGAATGGGGCTATAAGGATTATCTTGCTCCCCAACCGATGAACTTTCTGCAGAAATTTTGTCATTAGCGGAAGAGGAGGATAAGCATAAAGGAAACCGGGGGGCCAAGTATGAACAAGACAGTCTCTGGGGCTCTCCCCTGTTGGGGGAATCAGAGCGAAAAACTTGCTGCATTTTGTGTTTGAAGGAGAAGCAAAAAGATCGCAGCAAGGTTGACCCCATCTGAGGAAGATCTGATTCGCTACCGATGGGTTTAGAGACCACTCGTAAGGTGTGAGGATCGAGCGACTCAGCTTGTCCGCTAGAATGTTGGCCTGACCCGGAATATGCGTTGCTACCAGAAAGCGGTTAGTGGAAATCGTCCAGTCCCAAACTCTCATAGCCTCTCGACAAAGAAGGTAAGATCTGGTTCCTCCCTGTTTGTTGATGTACCAGACTACAGCCATGTTGTCTGTCTGAATTGCAACAGTCCCTAGAGGAAGAAGGTCTTGAAGGGCTTGCAATGCCAGAAGCACCGCCCTCATCTCCAGGACACTGATATGCAGAACGGTCTCTAAGGGAGTCCATGTACCTTGGATGGTCCTGCCCATAGAATGCCCCCCCCCCCCATGGCGAGAAGCATCCGTGGTCAGCATGGCTTGGAGTTGAACCATCACAAACTGTTTCCCTTCCCGCAGCTCTTGGGAATGGAGCCACCAAAAAAGGGAGTTCCTGCAAACCCTGCTCAGGGGAATTGGAGACTCCAATGGGTGGAGTAGGAGAGACCAATGAACCTGAAGAGTCCATTGTAGGACTCTGATGTACAATCGTGCTAGAAGTGACAGGCTGATGGCTGCCGCCATGGAGCCCAGAGCTCTCAGGACCAACTCTGCAAGTGGGGCTGGAGATTGTAGGAGCGCCATTGTGTGTAGTGACAAGTTGCGCAACCTGTCCGCTGTTAGACAGGCTTTGGCCTGGCGCGTATTTATCCTGGCCCCTATAAAATCCAGAACTTGCACAGGATGAAGAAACGACTTCTGAAAATTTATAGTAATGCCTAGACGCTGGGCCAAGGCTAGGGAGTAATCCCTGGCGAAGCAAAGCAGATGCTTGTTGGGGGCGGTGAGGAGCCAATCGTCCAGGTACAGGAAGAAATGAATTCCCTGAAGTCTCAGGTGGGCTGCGACAACTGCCAAGACTTTGGTGAACACCCTGGGGGGCGGTGAGGCTGAACGGGAGAACCCTGAACTGAAAGTGACTGGCTCCTAGCCGAAAGTGGAGAAACCTCCTGGACCGTCTGTCCATGAGAATGTGGTAGTACCCATCCTTGAGGTCTATGGAGCACATCCAGTCGTTCTCCTGTAGAAGAGGGAGAACAGATTGCAGAGTGACCATCCGGAATTTCTCTTTGGCAACGAACCGGTTTAGAGATGACAGGTCCAGAATTGGCCTTAAGTCCCCCGTCTTTTTTGGCACCAAAAAAACCCTGGAGTAACTGCCTAATCCAAACTGCTCTGGGGGGGTGTGCTGGATGGCCCGTTTTTCTAGCAACTTCGATGTTTCTGAAGCCGCCGCCTCCCTTTGATCGGGTGGGACATCGGGAAGGCGTTTCGTTAGAGGGGGAAGATACAAAAGGGAATAGTGTAACCTCTGGATATTATTCAGAGCACCCAACGATCTGTAGTAATGGACTCCCAACTTTGTAGGTGCTCCGAAAAACGCCCCCCGACTGCCTCCAGAGAGGGACAGCCAGGTAAGCCCTCAGGGCTGCTGTGCGGGCTGGTCTGAGAAAGGTTCTCCGGACCCGAAATTCTTTGGCCCCCCTCTGCCTCTGGGCCAGCGTCCACTTTCTCCTCCTCTGCCTTTGAAGGACGAAGGGTCCGGAGCGGGATGGGACTGCTGGGACTTCTGGAACCACATCTTCTTCTGTCCTCTCTGGTTCCTTGAGAAGGACCCTTTGAGGATTAGAGAAGTGGATCCTGACGGCAGACAGCATCTTCCCATCTTTCTCGCTCTGAAGCAGCGTGTTGCGGATGGTTTTGCCGAATAGCGTAGAACTATCAAAGGGAGTGTTCGCGAAGGACACCTTGAAGGGTTCCACAAAGTTGCAAAGGCGAAGCCAGGGGTGGCGCCGCAAGTCGACCCCTGCTCCGCTGGCTCTAGCCGCTCCCTCCGTGGCATGGGAGAGGAGCCGCATGAAGTGTTAGAAATTGACTTTAGAGTGGCCATGCGAGCCAAGAAGGCCCGTTTGTCCTCTGCCACCATGGACTCTGGGGGAGCTCCAGCGTATTCTTTTATCAAGCCCCGCTGGACACTGATGACGTGTACCAGGTAATTCAGCGCCCTTATAGAAAAGGTAGCTGAAGCAAACATCCGCTTTCCAATACGGTCCGAGATTCCTCATCAGGAGCATGGACCGAGGAACTTTCCTGTGCTAGTTCCTTCTTAGTGGCGGCCGCCACCACCATGGCATCTACTGGGGAACCTTTATTCCACGCCTGTCAGGAGGGGGACTGGGTAGCATTTCCATAATGTCTCCAAAGGAGACATCTTCAGGGGGTGACCTTGGGGAACCTTCCCCTAAGTCTATGTCCTCTGTGAGGGACTCAGGGGAATCCAAGTGCCTCCTTTTGCACTTTCGTTTGTGAGGGACCTCCTTGGCGGGCTCACCAACGGGGTCCTGTTCCCCTACAGGAACCAACTGGAGCACCGATGCACGCTGTCCCTGGGGCTGGACGATGGAAGATGGGCCCAAATGCGCGGGAGTGACGGGTGGATCCGTTGCCCGGACCAGGGACCTGGAACTCCTCGACAGAACCCTCTCCACTACATCAAAAGCCGAGGGCGAACCACTCTCCCCTGGCTCCGAGAGCAGCCCCCTCGGTTCCGACACAAGGACCGGTGTCGGAGCCGATGCGATCGGACCCGAACGGGGAGTGTGCTCCGACTGAAACGGAGCCAAAGACACACACCCCTGCGGATCCGAAGCTTGGCTCTCGGCCCAGAGAGCTCGGATCAGACACGCTCGAGGATACGGTCGGCATCGAAGTAGCCACCACTGTCGGAGCAAACGACTCCCCGGGTCCGAGACGGCTCAGATCCAAAGACTCCGAAACCTGATAGCGAATCGGAAAAGGAACAATTGGGGCAAAGAAAGGGGCCAAGCCCCCCCATCTGCATCTGGGCCTGCAAGAATCGACGCATCATCCAGTCCAAATCAGCTTCAGACACGCTTCTGGTGGACCTCAAAGAGGTCGCTGAAGCGGGCCGGGAAGGCCGCCTCGATGACCAAGAGGGAGACCGGTACTCCTCCTCCGGTTCCGGAGAAAAGCGGGGGGAACGAAGCCGAGAGAGTGAAGATCTGGAGACCCTCCCTGGAGGGCTAACTACCTTAGCTGGCGGAGCAGAGGAATGAGACTCTGCCCGCCTCATGGCTTTTATGCCGCTCATTGTCCCTGTGCCTCTTCTCTCTTGTAGAAGAGTCCCCCTCTCTCTGAGACACAGAGGGAGGTTGAGTCCCAGTCAGGGGAGGGGGAACTCAAGGCAGGACAGCCGCGGCTGGTGCCTTAGAGGGAGAGGAGGAAGAAGAATCCGCGGGCAAAAGCCCCACCAGAATTAACTTATTCCTTCTATCCCTAACAGCCCGGGGGTTGAAGGCCGCACACACTTGGCAGCCAGAAGACAAGTGAGCTACCACTAGGCAGAGAACGCACTGAGTGTGGCCATCCGCTGGGGACAGCTTATGGCCATACAGTGCATTTAGAAAAAATGTCCTTAGGCCCTTCAGCCATCGCACGACCACACACACACAGTAAAGGGGAGGGAAGAAATTAAATTTAAACAGTAAGTTTACCACAAAAAACCTGAGAAAAGTATATAGACCAGGCATGGGCAAACTACGGCCCAGGGGCCACATGCGGCCCGTTAAACGTTTTGATTTGGCCCGCCAAACTTGAAAAAATTTAATAAATTAACCTTGTTAATGTTTTATTTCCCCTGCAATTCTGATGTTTCCTCACTAGATGGCGCACTCTAGATATATTGGCTTTGTTGAGGTGAAGCGTAGGCCTATTACTCCACGTTTGCACTTTACCCTTTGACCCACCGCCCCTCTATGAAGATGAGCGGACCCAAGAAAAGGAAAGTGGACAGAGAATGTCGAGTGTTCAATAAGGAGTGGACAACTAAATATTTTTTCACTGAACACCGATCATCTGCTGTTTGCCTGATATGCCAAGAAACTGTGGCAGTTTTTAAAGAGTATAATATTAGCCGTCACTTTGCCACAAAGCACGCTAATTATGCTAGCAAGCTCTCAACAAAAGAATGGGAAGCTGCTGCTGAGAAGGTGGCAGCTAATTTGAAGGCTCAGCAAAGTTTTTTCACCGTCAAACTGCCATTCAAGAGTCAAGTACCAAGGCCAGTTTTATGCTTTCATTCAAAATAGCAAAGGCCAGCAAACCACTGTCTGAGGGCGAAGTTTTAAAAGAATGTATGGTAGAGACAGCAGGTATTTTGTGCCCGGAGACCAAAGACAAATTTGAGAAAATCAGTTTATCACGGCGGACAGTGACTCGCCGTGTGGAACTAATAGATGAAGATATCACCAGCAGATTAAACAAAAAGGCGAAGTCATTCACTTTTTATTTTTTAGCACTGGATGAAAGCAACGATGTCAAAGACACTGCTCAGCTCCTCATTTTTATCCAAGGAATCAACGAAACTTTTGAAATAATGGAGGAGTTTTTGACAATGGAGTCTCTGAAAGGACAAACACGGGGAGAGGACTTGTTTGAACGGGTGTCTGCTGCCATCGAAAACATGAAGCTTCCCTGGAGTAAGCTTGTTAACGTCACCACAGATGGATCTCCGAATTTAACGGGAAAAAACGTTGGCCTGCTGAGGAGAATCCAGAATAAAGTGAAAGATGAAAACCCTGACCAGGATGTCATTTTCCTCCACTGTATCATCCACCAGGAATCTCTATGTAAATCGGTGTTACAGCTGAATCATGTTGTGAATCCTGTGGTGAAACTCGTCAACTTCATACGCGCACGGGGACTTCAGCACAGTCAGTTCATTGCGTTCCTGGAGGAAACTGATGCGGATCACCAGGACTTGCTTTATCATTCCCGTGTCCGCTGGTTGAGTTTGGGCAAAGTGTTTCAACGAGTGTGGGAGCTCAAAGAGGAGATTGGCGTGTTTTTGGAGCGGCAGGGGAAGACTGATGAATTTCCTGAGCTGAGCAACAAGAGCTGGATGTGTGACTTTGCGTTTGCTACGGACGTATTTTCACACTTGAATGAGCTCAACGTGAAACTGCAAGGGAAGGAGCAGTTTGTGCATGACACGTACACAAACGTGAAACCCTTCAAATCCAAGCTGGCTTTATTCTCCAGGCAGATTTTGAACAAGTCATTCACTCATTTTCCTAGACTAGCCACGCTGAAAGAGGCCGGAGCAAAAGTAAAGAAATACAGTGAGTCACTGGATGCACTGCACGGAGAATTCTGCTGTCGGTTTTTGGATTTCGACAAAATTGACAAGTCACTTCAATGGGTGGCCTTTCCTCTGTCACAAGACCCCGAAACAGCTCCAGAGGAGCTTCAGCTCGAACTGATCGACCTTCAGTCCGACCCTGCCTTAAAAGAGAAGTTCAGCTCTCTGAAACTAAATGACTTCTATGCTTCACTCAATGATGCCGCGTCTCCAAATCTAAGGCGAAAAGCGCAGATGATGTTGGCTTTGTTCGGCTCTACCTTCGTGTGTGAATAGACCTTCAGCGTCATGAACATCAACAAAGCCAGCCACAGATCCAAGTTAACAGACCTACACCTCAGATCCATCCTGAGAATCGCCACAACAAAACTAACTCCAGACTTTGATGCGCTGGCTAAAAAAGGAGACCAACAACACTGCTCCCATTAAAATGTGTGTTTCTCCGTGATACGCATGTTGTTAAAATAAACAGTGCGCGCAGATCAAATATAACGCTTCACAGACTGACTTGCTGCAACTGTTTCGTCCTTGCACTGGTCGTTGTTGACTTTTGGCACCGGGCCATTTTTGAAAAAAAAAGACAAGTCGGGAGGAGAGTGATGGTGATATCCTGAAGGATAACAGAACTTTCAGTGCTTTAAAATAAAATGGTCATTTATTTGATTTTCCGTGTTTAAAGACTCATTTTGAAGTCAGAGATTTTATTGTAATGCTTTTCTTCATTTTCATTGGAAATTAAAGCACATGTTTTCTCCATATCCCAAGATGTGTATTTTCCCCCCAATGAGGTGATGTTTTCAAAGCATGCCATCTATCTGCTCCTGTTCCAGCCCCTTTGTCAAATGTTAGAACTCAATGTGGCCCACGAATCAAAAGGTTTGCCCACCCCTGATATAGACAAAAAACTAAGGGCCTACTACCCTCACTCAACACACAAAAATTCTTAAGAAATAGTTTTAAAAGGTTTTTAAAAGTTTTGAAACTCACTCAACGCCAACAGCTCATCGCTTAAAGCTGTCAGAAGCCGCGACAAATGAGATCTGGGGACTGGAGGGAGGTAGCTGGGCATTATGGGTAAGGGGGAGGAGCTGAGAGCTCAGATCTTTTAGCTTGGAAAGCTGACTGATCAGATACCCACAGGTTGCTGATCAAATTAAGTTAACTACTTCAGATCAAAAGATCGTCCCCTCCAGGATTTCCAGAGAGCACATCCACCACAGAAGGGACGACCGGCAGACTCGACTGAGGTGTATTGGATACAATAATGGAAGTTCCAACAGGGACCACTGTACCGCTAGTGTCCACTGTAGTACTCTCATATGTAACCGGGCGCACGGAAGAAGCGTTATGGTCTCTGCCATTGAACCTAAGGCCCTCAGCACCGATTCTGCAGAGGGAAAATGAGAACGGTAGATCAAGGAGACATGCATCCTCAGGTTTTGTACTCTTTCCGTTGTCAGGAAGATTTTGCACTGTAGTGTGTCTATACTTGCCCCAATGTAGTCTATCACCTGGACAGGATTTAGAAGTGATTTGGATGCGTTGATTGTAATCTCCAATTGAACAGCAAGTTTTAAGAAATAATCCCTGGTTTGAGAAAGTAGATGCCTGGTGGGAGCAGTGAGGAGCCAATCATCCAGGTACAGACAGACCTGAATCCCCTGAAGCCTCATGTGAGCCACTATTACCGCCATCACTTTGGTGAACACCCTGGGGCCTGTGGTGAGACCAAACGGTAGGGCTCGAAATTGGCAATCCTTAACTCCTAGCCAGAAGCAGAGGAAGCTCCTGGAGCTTCTGTGCATCTTTATGTGATAGTAGGCATCCTGGAGGTGTAACAAAGCACATCCAGTTGCTCTCTTGCAGGTACGGTATGATGGACTGTAGTGTGACCATCCGGAATTTTTCTTTGGCAACTGACAGGTTCAGGGTAGATAGGTCCAGAATGGGTCTTAAGTCCCCTATTTTCTTTGGCACCAAAAAGAACCTGGAGTAGATGCCCGATCCGGACTGATCTAGGGGGATGGGTTCGATGGCTCATTTTTCTAGCAGCTTGGAGATTTCCCATGTTGCTGCTTCGCTTTGCGTGGGTGGTACACCTGGGAGGTGCTTGGGAGGTCTGGGAGGAACCAAAAAGGGGATAGAGTATCCTCTGGATATGAACTGAAGCACCCAGCACAGTCTGATGTTACGGCCTCCCATGCCGCCAGGTGGAATGACAATTGTCCCCAGACTGCCTCCAGAGTACAGCAGTCAGGCAAACCCTTACGGTTGCTGCCCAGACAAGGCTCTCGAGACTCAAAATTCCTCGGACCCCCTCTGATTCTGCGTTGGCGTCTATCTTGTCCCCCTCTGCCTCTGGGGGAAGAAGAGCCCCAAGTATCCCAGGAATACTGTGACTTCCGGAACCACATCATCTTTTGCCCTCTCTGATTCCAAGAAAAGGATCTTTGAGGGTTCGAGAAGTGGATTCCGATGGCAGACACGGTCTTCCAATCCTTCTCACTCTGGACTAAAGTCTCTTGCAAGAGACACCTTGAAAGGCTCCGAAAACTGACATAGTCTGAGCCAGGCGTTGCGCCTCATGGACATGTTGAATGCAGCAGCCCTAGCTGCTCCTTCGGTAGTATGTGAAAGGAGTCGCATGGATGTGTTGGAGACCGCTTTTAAAGTGGCCATCCTCGCGGAGAACATTTCCCTGTCCTCCTGCGACATGGACTTGGGGGAAGACTCAGCCAATTCCTTGTCCAGGTCATGCTGGAGTCTCGTGATGTGGGCCAGTTAGTTCAGTGCCCTGATGGAAAAGGTTGCGGACGCATAAACCCGCTCCCCTAAGTGGTCCATCATCCGCAACTCTTGGTCAGGGGGATGAACCGTGGAACTCTCTTGGGCTAGTTCCTTTTTTGTGGCTGCTGCTACCACCATAGCATCTATGAGGGAGCCCTTGTTCCACACTGGTCTGATGATGGACTCAAGATCTTATCCGGACATTTAGGGATTAGTTCCATAGTGTCCAACTCCTTCCAGGCCCGTGAGGTGACCAGGTCCACCAGGGGATCTGCAGGAGGGGACACACAGGAAGTAGATGGGTCAATGCCGAAAGCCTCCAGGAACACAAATTCATCAGAAGGCTTGGGGGCGGACCAATCTCCCCGCTGGCATAGGATTTCCATGATGCCTCTAAAGGAGACATCCTCGGTAGGTGACCTGGGGGAACCTTCCCCATCATCCAAATCCGTGTCCCCGGTGAGGGACTCGGGAGTGGGGGGGGTGTGTCTCCTCTTACACGTATGCTTGCGAGGCAAGTCTCTGGTGTGGCTCTCTGGGGGGAACTCGCAAGCCACTTGTTCCTCAGAGGGAACCGTCTGGGGGTCCTTGAGCATGGGCTGTCCCTCTGGTAAAATGATGGGATTCGTAGACAGAGCCGAGGGGAGTCAGAGCGGAATCCGAGGAAGTAGCCAAGGGTCTCGATCTAGTGGAGAGAAACCTTTCTACCATGTCGAACGTCGAGGGAAAACGAGCCTCCTGGGGTACGAATAACTTAGCTGCTCTCCCCGGATCAGACATGAGAATCGGACCCGGCCCTGAAGTGGACGGAGCTCCAAGGGAGGGAACTTGGCCAGACAATGCTGGAGCCGAAGAAAAAAGTTCCGCTCTCTCGGATCCGACACCCAAGCTCCGGCTCAGAGCGCCACTGGGATTCCAAACTGGTCGGATCCAAAATGCTCCAGGTAGCTGTCGACATCAAGGAGACAGGTACAGTCGGCGCCGACCCCCTGACTAAGGCCATCTTCAGATCAGAGAACTCCAAACCGGTGGTCAGATCGGAGGAGAAAGAGAAACTGGTGTGAAAAAAGGAAGCAAGCTCCCCCCTCCAGAGGGAGAGGGGGCTGGCAAGACCCCCATCTGGATCAGAGTACGAAAGAACCTCATCATTTTATCCATGTCAACTTCCGATAAGATACGAGTGGATCTTGATGACACCATGGACTCCAACCTGGCAGGTCAAGGTTCAAGGCCCTAGATGAAGGACGTGTCTCCTCCGGCTCTGGGGAAAATCCCAGAGATCAGAGCAGAGAGGAGTCACTGACCCTAGCCTGACTTTTGGCGAGAGTAGAAGGAAGGTACGGAGACCTCTTGCATTTCTTTGGTTTGAAATGCTTGTCCGATTTGTGCTCTCTCTCCTTCTCTCTGCCCCTTTTCCACTCCACTTCCACAGGCTTAGAAATGGGAGGTTGAGTCCCAGCCTGGGAGGGAGGAGAAGCAAAGGCAAGAGAGGAAGGAGAGGCAGCCACAGCAGTCAGTGTGACCAAAGCAGTGGACGAGGCATCTGCCTCAGAAGTGGTTAGAAGGCCTTTTAGAGCCAACTTAGCCTTCCTGTCCTTTATAGCATGCAGGTTAAAACCCATGCAGACAGTACAATCAGTACTCAAATGGGCAACGCCCAAGCACATCAAAGAGTGTGACCATCTGCAGGAGACAATTTATGGCCACACTCAGTACACCTTTTGAAGACAGGCTTGGGGTCAGCCATGTCTCTACACAAGAAAAATTCACACTAGAGAAGGAAAAAGTTACCTGTTTCCCACTCAAAAAACACTACCCACACACTTAAGGCACACAGAACACTGAGGGGGGAGGGGGAGCAATACACACTGACAAACTAACACTAAAAACTACAGGAAATTTTCTAATACACGACGCACCAGCGAGAGTAGGAGGAAAGGGAACCTACACTAAACACCTAACACTGAAAGTTTTAGAAAAAGCTGCTTAAAAAGCAAATAACCCACTCACAAACTTGGAGCTCAGGAGATCATGATGCTTCAGGCAAGCCGCGGCAAATGAGATCTGGGGTTGGAAGGTAGTGTAGGTGCATTATGGGTAAGGGGAGGAGCTTGGAGCAGATGCTAGTGAATGTGACAGCTCGGATCGGGTACCCACAGGTTGAAGACCAAATGAAGTAAACTACTTCAGATCACGTTTAGGTTCCTGTAAAGCTTTGCCCTTATTCCAAAGGAACTTAAACATAGCAGCTTCAAATAATTATTTATCATTAAGAGGGGCATCCATCAAATTAGCCTTATTATCAGGCAAAGGTTGAAGCCGAAGCTAAGAATACCTCATCACCTACCTAAAAGCAGCAGCCTTAGTAGAAGCATCTGCTGCATCATAACTACACTTGGACTGACAAGTCACCTAGGAGGAAGTCCCCAACAGGGAAACAGCAGAAGTTTTACCCTTGGAGTCTGGAAGATCAGAAATAACCTAACGACTTTGGGATAGGACAGCCAACAAGCAGCTGGACATATGGGTGTGAAAGGTCATAGGTGAATACTAGACTAACTGCCCTGAAGGGCCATTGTAAGCCTAGCCAATAACCCATGGTCAGAATCAAACCCTGTACCTTGCGTCTCTGAGGTAAGGATCTTAACCATTATGCCAACCCCACCTCCTCACCTTTAACAGACCTAGAAGCCAAGGTAGCAGAGGTGTAAACCTTCTTGTCTAGCCTTTCCATGGTCCTGCTATCTTTATCAGAGGACAGTAACTTGGGAGAAAGAAGCAATTGTCAAAGGATACAGACACCACTGAGAGATCAGCAGCGGACACCTGTACAAGAATTTACAGTCCTCAGGCACACTACAGAATCTAGCAAATTTCTTGGGAACAGGGGATTGAGAATCTGGAACCTTAGAAGCATTGAGAAATGCATCCAACAAGGCAGTTAAAACAGGAGGAACAGCAGAAGGATAAGAGAAAGTCCATCTGGAGAAACTCATAGTACCTTTTTATGCACAGACACCTGAGCACAATCCCATTTGCAGAACTTAATCATCTTGGATGCTGAGTCTCCAAAATCTCTTCAAAGGGAGTATCAGGATTAGTAGATTCCTCTTCCTCTGAACCACAGTCCAAATGAAAAGGAATCCGAGAAGAGCAAGCACAGGATTCCTCATCCAAATCCAGCTCCTCCTCAGAGGAATGCTGTTCCCGGGGTCTTTAGGGAAGTACAAGACCAAGGGGAGTCTTGAACAGAAATTAACTGGGGAGGTTTCAATGCCATCAAAGGACTAAAACCCTGAAAGAAGGCCTGCCATTCACTCTGTGGATCCTTAGGAGCAGAAAGAATACATTTAGTCTTTTGCTTTTTCTTCAACCGACCTGGACGTCTGCCTTATAAACTTTGGAAGACTGAGCCAGGATGGTATTCTATGACAGTAGTAGGGACGACTTCTCTGACTAATATATGAGAAATACTCCTAAGCCCCTCGAAAATCAGTCATGGTTCCTCCTGAGTATCCAGAACAGATGTCTACAAAACCTCCTCGGATGTGCTTAAAGTCGGATCACTGCTGGCCTCTAACCCATTCAAGGCAGAGGAATCCAATAAAAAAGCTGGACCAAACTCAGGCCATTCACTCGCCTTGGAAGAGAAGTCTGGCAGAGGCTGAACAGCAGAAAATTCCAGACTAGTCTTCTTGGCTGCATTCTTCACTGACGGCTACCCCTCAAAGTGGTAAGTACACTCTATCATGTTTTCTGCAAGAAGCTTAAGATGCTGATTTTCAAGATAAAGTGCCAAAGAAGATGGTCTACTACGAAGAGTTTTAGGTACAGAAGACTGACAAATGGAACAGGATTGTATGGTCATGAGAGGCACCTAAGCAAGAGACACTTGGTTGTTATGGTCTTTATGAGGACTCTGTCTTCCACACTGGCATTTACTGTTCTTAGATGAAATGAAACTCTGCAAGCCACAATAAAAATGATAAGTAAAAAAGAACCAACAGGGCAATTGTCTGAAACGGGTTGGTGAACCAGCAACGAAATTAGTGCTCAGACTGATAGAGTGATGGAGTTCAAACTGGCACAAAAGTTCTGAGGATGGTACTTCTGGACATCACCTTTATGCCCTATGCTATGCAAGGAGAATACGTGTGACATACGGCATACCTTAAAGCAACCTAAAGGCTTTGGGTATACTGTCTGGATGTTGGGCCGCCCTTGGCAGCGGCTCCCTAATATAAAGAATATTGCAACAGTGAAACGGAAGGACATCAAAACTGACCAAATTAATACCTTTATCGTGCAGCATAATGTTGACATTATAGGTATTACAAAACATGGCTGAAACATGACAATCCCTAATCATCACCACCTCGTACCAAACTATTCATACTTACAAGATTACAGATCAGGGAAAAACCTGGGAAGAAACATGAATTCTATTCAAATACAAAACACCCAACCAAGTAACAGGCTGGTGTTACAAGAAATAAGGATAAAATGTATTCTTAAGCACTTGTGTCACAGATTACAGTTGACTTCAGAAAAAAAACAGAGTGCCTCCACGCCACTCCTTAAATACTCATTACAAACACATTCCTAACCAATTTGTAAAAAACACCACAGGCATTTAAAGATACAGACTCCCTATTTGCTCCACAATTATACATGCAAGATAAAAACTAACTATAAAACATGATTCAACATGTACTTTAAACTTAGTATTTTGACAAAAAATCAAAGTGAATTGAATAAAAAATCAACAAACAAAATCAGCTTTTAACCTTAAAAAGCTGGTTATTGAAACCATTTCCTTCAACCTGGAAAAATATTGGCGTTGACCCTTAATTGCCATAACAGTTCTTTGTATTCGAGCCAGTAATCCATAGGACCTCCTCTCGCATCCATAGTCAGCTGTTCAAGAACTGTGAATTTAAAATGTATTCAAATACAACCTTAACCCCACAATCATTGCCAAAACAGCAACTCAGAATTGGATCCTAACTGGATCCTTTTAAAATTTCCAACTAACGAAAAAGCCTTCTTGTAAGCCAGTGCATACCTATTCTCCACCAGCCTCACTACCAAAATTCAATACCTTCATCCAACAAATATATGCCAAGGCTCCCAATAACTCTATCCTAATCATTTTTGGAGACTTCAACCTTAATTACTTCGGACCAAAAGCCACATGCCAGAACTCTTGGCAGCTTAAGTCTTACCCAAATCAACTCTGAAGCCACTAGACCAAACATTCAATCCAATAGGCACACCCATCTTGTAATAACTAATAATCCTACAATGATAGTTAACCTCATCATACATGCACCCTCCTTCAGTGATCAGTGTCCCATAACCTTTTCAGTTTAATCTAATGCTGACATATAAACCTAAACATGTCACATACAGACCCCAAACCATCCAGATCATCACTGATCTTAAACACATTTCCACCCTTGATTGGTCTCACTTACTTGTCATAAAAGATCCCAATGAAGCAGCTTAACAGCCTTACCTTTACCCTGCAGCACTTTCAAAACAAATTATTTCCCTTAGTAAAAGGCTTCTTCAGCTCCTTAAACATGACTAACAAAATCAAACACCCTATCAAATTATTTGAAGAAGCATAAAGCATAGCACACTTAGAAATGCAACCTCTTCATAGATTCCCAAACCAAATATTCCTCATTATTCAACCTAGCCAATCAATTCATCCACGGACAGAAAAAACATCCATTACAAAAATGAACACATCTCATTTTTAGCCAAACCTAAAAGATTCTGGAGAAAAATCAACCTGTTGACTGGTGGAAAAAATGCAACAGCTCCACTCCCCTGAACTCATACATACAGACTCATGCACCATCCCACAGCCACCCTGCCCCCTTTACATTCCACTACTCCACTTACAAAAATATTAGAACCAAAGAGAATAAAACACAACTGGACCAAATAAAAAAACAGATACTCTCCAGGGCTCAGATAAACTAGCCCCTTGGTTCATTCACCTTTGTAAGGACTTAATCTCCCATCCTCTCACTCACATATACAACCTTGGCTTAACTAATAAGATTATGCCTCAGATTTGGAAAATAGCAATAGTCACTCTTTCTAAAACTACCAAGGCCAACTACTGCTTAGCAATACTGTCCTCTCTCAATACCTTCCACTTTAGGTAAACACTAGAAAAAAATTTACAACCAAATTGCCACTTATTTATAGCAACACAATCGTCTATCCTGGAAGCAACATGGATTCTTGTCTGGACTCAGCACCACAACAGCTCGATTCCCTCACATATGACATTCTGTCAAATATGGACATAGGCAACCTGACAGCAGCCATCTTTAATGACCTCACAAGCGCCTTTGACCTAACTGACCATAACTTACTATTTGAGTAACTGAAATAAGCATTTGTGATGATACAAAACCTTGGTTTGTAGACTTCCTCACCAACAGATCCTTTGAGATGAAAGTAGGTACCACCACCACCACTGTACAGTTCTTCTTATGAAAGGAGTCCCCCCGGGGTTCTACTTTAGTCCCTCTGCTACTTTCCATATTTATCAACAGACTCTCATCTGATCATCCTCAAACACTTCTAATTCTTTATGTAGATGATACAGTCATCTACAAATCAAACAAATCACACTCCTATGCAAACTCAGCTTCAAGATTATCTCCAAACTCTCAACCAGTGGCTAATAGGCCAGAAATTTGTATTCAATCTCTTAAAAACAGAACTAATGCTATTTGAAACCAACCAAACCGCTAAAGCACCCAGGTTCCTTGATACTGAGGGTTAACAATACCACCATAGAAACTACATCTTTCAAATACCTTGGCATTTGGCTAGACTAATGTATTAACTTTCAACTACACATTCAAAACACACAAATAACCATCTCCTCTTCTATCCAAACCTGCAATACTGCCATCGGCAAAGGGATACTCATTATGTCAACTTGAATATGAATTACCCATTACAGCTGAAACCTCAAAGAAAAACTGCCACCAACTTACACACCATCTCTAATAAAAATCTGTCAGTTCATTACTAACTTCCCCAATAATGAACATCATTGCCTAACGCTTACCAAATCTAAATGGCCCCCAGTATATTTGAGAGCCATCCTCCAAGGATCACTAATTCACAAAGTTCTTTCTTCTTGAGACATCATCTCTTCCCACTCAAAATCTTCTCCAAACCCCCCATATACAATTCCTCTCAATTTCAACCCACCCAACTCCAAAAAAACTAAACTTCACTGCACTGTGTTTTCTACATCCTACACCTAACTATGGGGCTCCATTCCTCCCTCAGAGATGCCCAAAAGTACTCTGACTTCAGACATTAGCTCAAAAAACACCTCTTCACCTAAAGTGCAGCTACATTCACACAGGTCACATTACATGAACCCTGCAGCTCTCTCACCCCTTAATCTATTTCATTCATCCTTATCTCATCTTGCTATCCTCTTACTTACTGCCTCTCATTTGTCCTACTTCCCTCTTCTGCCTGCATCTGTCGCACTTCTTTCTACTCCTCTTACCTCTTCATGGCTCTCACCTGTTCTCTGTCTTCTCCCCATCTATCCTTTCCTGCAACCGTTCTCACCTGTCTCTTCTAATGTCTTCATACCTCTCTGTATAATGATATGCTGTTACCTCTGTAGCATAAGCCATCAAGGACACTATGGTTACATATTATCCATAAATATCTGCAAAGCATCATTCCATTCTTCCACCCATGACATTGTAAACTGAACTACATGGTGTACCACCTTCTTACATCTGTAAATATGCAGACAATTCTTTTTACCATATCGTTATACCTGTACATATGTTTTATTCATTCCTTATATGATCCTACTCACCTGGGTCGTGCCTGAAAATAGCCCACTGAAATAAGTGGACTATCCAGGTAAATATAAATAATCACTGCTGCGGTAGCCTAAGCTATTTGGGTAGTTTACCACAACATATATTTGGGAGATGGAAGGGGAAGGGTTCAGGAGCTCCTGGAGAATGGTTGTAGCAAAGCCTGCTCTAGACCTTGAGAAAGAATCAAGCTTGAAGTGCTTTTAAACTTTTTGCTTTCGCATAAAAGTATGTGCAGAGAACTAAGCTGCTGCTTCTAGAATACTTCTATACTCCAAAACGTATCCAAAAAGCCATAGATGAAGCCAAGGCCCTGGCAGAGTGAAGCCTTGGCCCTGCCTGGAACAGTTTTCTTGTGGCTAGAAAAAAAAATGTTACGTACTTACCATAACATTCCATCTTGTGTTGTCCATTTTCATTCTTCCTCAACTGTTGGGTTCGGAACAGACCCTTGGATCTGACTCGGCCATTACTTTAGCTTGTGGCTACCAAAAAGGTCTCAAGCTCCTCCCTTACCCACAATGCATCAAACCTTAACATATGTCAGCTCTTGGTTTGCTGCTTTACATAAAGTAGGAAGTAATAACATAATATCCCCGACAAAAGAAACCATACCTAGAACCCAACATGAGGAACAGTGGTGTTCTTATAAGCTCTTGTTCTTCCAGAAATCAATTGTGAAAAAGTTTGGGGGTTGGTAGGTGGGAAGTTGAGTAAGAATGAAAATGGACAACACAGATAGAACATTATGGTAGGTGCATAACTATCTGATGTTGTCAATCATTCTATCCTCAACTACTGGGAAAGAGTCTCCAGCTACCTAAAATCAGGCGGACTCTAAAGAAGGATATTCCTGAGCACAGTTGAGCCAATGGCTGCCCTATCCCTCGAGACTAGATCCAGTTTTTAGTAACTGAGAAAGATGTGAGGATTGGCCCAAGTTGCAGCTGCACATATGTTTTCCATGGAAGCCCTAGAGAGAAACAGAAGTAGTTCTCACGGACCTAGTTGATGAGCTCTTAAAGGTTTTGGTACGGATAGACCCAACTTGCAGACAAATAATACGCAATCCATCAACCATCTAGCTAAAGTTACCTTTGCAACCGATTTGCCCAATTCAGAATCTGCAAAGGAGACAAATAATTGATCAGTCTACCTAATTTCTTTTGCTCTATGTAAGTAAAAATATAATTATCTGTGGACATCCAATAAATGTAACATATATTCAACTTTTGTTTACAAATTTAGTAAAGACGACTAGCAGATCAATGGACTGGATGATATGGGATTCTGACACACCTTTGGAGGGAAAAAAGGGCTGGTATGTAATGCTACTCCAGCCCTATGAAAAATCAAGTAGGGAGGTTCAGAGGACAATGCTTCAAGTTCTGAAATAATTCTGAGGTAATTGGCCACTAGAAAGATAGTGTTCCAGGTCAGGAATATAAGATCACATTTTGCTGCTGGTTCAAAGGGGGAATCAATTAAGGCTTGTAGTACCAAATTTAAATCCCATGGTGGAATAGGATCTTTATAGGGAGGTCTCAGCAGGAGAGTTCCTCTCAAAAAAAGCCTTACAAAAGCTTAGATAAACAAAGGAAGAATTGTCAAATCCAATATGAAAGCTAGATTGTTGCTAACTGAACAGTAATAGTTGAGGAGCTGGCTCCTTCATTAAAAATCATTGCTAAAAATTCAATAACACTTTGTACAGGAGTTAAGAAAGGATCAACATGTTTCTGATGTGCCCAAAAAACAAACCTTTTCCATTTACTTCTATGAAGTTTTCTTGTAGAAGCCTTATGGGAAGATAAATGTATATGATGGACAGGGGAAGAGAGCATTGGTTATCCAGATAAAGAAACTGGAGAAACCACACTGTTAGCTCGATGTTTGAGATATCCGGATGAGGCATGCCTGTAGAGTGAGACAGGATGTCTGGAATCGGATACAGAATCCAAGGTGGGTAATGTAGATGAGGCCAGAACCAAATCTGCTGAGGCCAGTAAGGTGCAATGAGGATAACTTTGCTCTTCAACCAGGCAGCTTTCTGCAGTCATTTGGGAACTAGGGGATTTGGGGAATAGGCAGAGGGGAGAGGGGGGCAAATTGTGGAGCACAGCACCCCTCTGATTCCCCACAGTGGGGGGATCAGGGAAAAGAAGCTGTTGCACTTGTTGAGGGAAGATGCAAAAAGAACGCAGCAAGGCTAGCCCCACTGAGAGAAAATCATTTCTGCTACTTTAATGTTGACAGACCACTTGTGATGTAGTAGAATGGACTTGCTATCATGTTATACTTCCCTGGAATGTGTGTTGCTATCAGAAAGTAGTTAGAAGAAATTGCCCACTGCCACACATTGAGGGCTTACTGACACAAGGGTAAGACCTGGTTTCCCTCTTTTTATTGATGTACCAAGCTACCGATATGTCTGTCTGAATCGCAACTGTCCTGAAGTATTTTCATATGAAATCTTGCTAGAGAAACTAAAATTATGTCCGCTGAGATTGACTCCAAAGCTTGAAGAATCAAACGGGCTGAAATTGTGGTATTGTGAATTGCCTTCATGACCTGAAATCTGATGGTCTCTTGAGAGAGGAAGAGATGCTGACACGGATACCATGCTGAAAACCACTCTTATGAATTCCAACATTTGAGGCAGTTGTAAATGAGACTTGTAATTTATGGTTATCCCCCCAGATGGGAGCAAGTATGGAGTACCAGATCTCTCGCTCATATTAGAAGATGCTTGGTCTGGGCAGTATTGAGCCTCTCTTCTAACTAGAGAAAAACTCTGAAATCCTGCAGTCTTAAGCAAGTTGCTACCACTGCCATGCATTTGAACACCCTTGGGACTGTAGTGAGGCCAAAGGGCAGTGCTCTGAACTGATAATGACCGACTCCCAAGCTGGAAGCACAAATATCTTCTGGGTTGCGTACTATCACATAAAGATGTATGTATTTATTTAACATTTGTTTACTGGGAAAGTCCGACTGGGACTTGGCCCTTTTTCAGTGGAGGCCTGGGGAAAAATGCTCCAGACGTGTCTTTAGAATGTGGGAAGAAACCAGAGCACCCAGAAGAAACTCGCGCGAACACAGGGAGGACATGTACACTCCACAGAGAAGGTACCCCAGCCGAGAATCAAACTGGAGAACCTGTTGCTGTGAGGCAACCATGCTAACTGCTGCAGCACTGCACTGCCCAAAAATGAACAGACAACTCCCTGTGCATCACAGTTGTAATTACCCTTGATAAAATAATTTTTCCTGTTAATGTACACTTTCTTATCATTGTGAATAAATTTACATTGTGGGCACATACCACATTTTCGCATACCCTTTATTTTATCTTTTATTGTTTTGCATTTTGTGTGTTGTACCAGGTTAGAAATGATATAAGAGGAGGACCCTGGCAGTTGTATTTGGAAGAGCAAGAGTTATTCTGGCAAATTAGAACATGTGCTCATCTCCCCCCAGGGTTAAATGATTTTGCATCCCTAAAGTGTGTGCTTAAACTTAAAGCTCTTCTTAGGTAAATGCTATTTGGCAATTTATATAGCATTTTATAGCAACTTTAATGTGAGACAGCTTCTCTTTGAATAATATATTTAATTATTTTACTATCCTTAAGCATTCAGTTTTTATGCTATTGAGTGTTTTTTTAATGTAGCTTGTAACTTTGTTGTATTATATACACTTTATATTTGTTTTTTTGTATGATTTGGTGCTTCTTGAGTAAACATTTGTTTGACACTGACTAAAAAGATTAAGAAAGGAAGGTTTTATAATATGATGATTATAGGTGTAACCATTTTAAATTGATTAATGACAATGATTGGTTTATTAACGTTTAATGAATGTGAACTACTTTTTTATATAAAAATAGAGCTGTGTGGAGTGACTTTTGTCTGATGAAGGCTGGGCATTTGCTTAGCTGAAAGCGCTTACCTTGAATAAAACAGTCCGTGCCGTTTTTATCCAGCTTGGTTGTGCTTTCCAGTTTTGTTTTGGTTTTGTTTTAAACAGTTTGAGTGTATATTAGTTTGTTTTCTTGGTGGCTGCCGCCATGACCATTGTTTCTAGAGACATTCCTTTGCTCCAAAATTCCCCACTTACAGGTAGAGCTAGAATCCAATCTGGTCTTTTGGGGATTGGCTCAAAAACGTCCGCCTAGTGATGAAGTCAATGAGCTCATCAATGTGCTGAGTAACTCAGGAGGTAGACGGGCCAGCTCCAAAGGCCTTCAGGAATACAGATTCCTCTGGAGAAGGGTTATTGGAAGACCAACCACCTCTCTGTTTAAGGATCTCAAGAATGTCACTGAATAAGACGTCTTCAGGTGGTAATCTCAGGGAACCTTCCACTTAATCGAAATCAGTATCTTCGGTGATCGACTCCTGAGGGGAGTCCAAGTGTCTCCTCTTGCAAGTCTTTTCCTAGGGACTTCTCAGTGGGATGCACCAGTTACACGTCAGAAGAAACTGTAATACCCTGCTGGATAGCTTAGAGACTTTGAGCTGGCTGCACCTGTGGCGTAGAATGATGTGGCTCCAGGCACAGACAGATCTGGGATCCTGACAAAAGATCCAAGGGGAAGAGATAGTCTGCCGAAGCAGAGAAAACTCGCTCCATAACCCCAAAGGCAGAATGCCCTGGGAAGAAGCCAGCCATGCTTCTGCCTCACTGGCAACCCACCAGAAGTGGTGGTCAGAGCCGTGCTGTCCAATGCCAAGGATCTGAGGGGCAGAGAAGGCTCCATCAACTTCAGAGTCAACTGTAATGCCTCAGATCCAACAGGGATGCTACAGCTCAGAGTCATCTGACTCTGAAACCATCGGAGCCGCAGCACTCAGACTTCCTTAGAGCCAAAAGTACAAATATATTTGGAGCCAATCCAGATGGTCCTGGCATACTCTGATCCAGGTGCTCTGAAATTGATGGATGGGTCAGAGAAGGAGATGAGAGAGGTGGAGTAATACAAACTAGGACTTCCTCAACCAAAAGGGTAGGAGTCAAGATAACTCCCGCGAGAAAACTCTATCATTCTGTCCACATCAGCTTTGCTCAGCTTCTATAACAAAAGGAAGCTAAGAATGGGGACAGTGGGTTTGGTATTCCATAAAAGGAAAAGGTACTCTGAAAGGTACCGGATCTGTACAGGGTGAGTATCTAGTTCCTGGTTAAGGGCCTCGGATCCAAATGGTTTGGATCCAAGGAAGCTGTTGTCAGATCTAACACGGATATAATAGTAGCAGTCTTCAGATCCAATTTGTTTTTTTTCTTTGGAAGCTCCATGGATGAAGGAGTCGAGGAACCTGAAGTTCTAGGACACTTATTGGAATGGTCTCAAGTTTTCTGGAGGGTTGAGTTCCAGCAACAGCCTCAGAGAAAGATGTAGGTAGCAACCCTTTCAAAATAAGTTGATTTTTCCAGTCCGCGATGACATGTGGATTAAAGTTTTTACAAATCTGACGGTCCACCTGAAGGTGATCCGGGCTCAAACAATGAAAGAGCGTTGGACAAGGGCAACTTGTGCCCACACATTTGGCACTTCTTAAAACCAAAAGGTCCTTTTTCTGACATCTAAAAAAAAAAAAAAAAAAAAAAAGAAAAAAATAACTTTTTCTCTTAATAGAAAAAGAGAAAGAAATAAATACCAGTGATGGTATGAAGAATTACACTAAGCAGTGTAAAGGGAGGAAAAAACTACCACCAATGGTAAAAAAAAAAACCTACAATAAGTGGAAGAGGGAGGATTTACAGAAAAGAAAAATCTTACCATAACCATAGATGTCATTCTCTTCCATGTTGCAGTATTCTTGGCATGGGATTTTCCATCTCAGGCGACTCGTACGTCTGCTCCTATACAAAAGCTTCAGCTTGGCTGTTGTAGTTGTGTGGGATGTTACACAAGGCCATAAACCAGGGACCTTAAATGCGACATCTGCACACACAGACCTCAGAACTTGAAGGCCCAAGCAGGAGGAGCAGCCAGTGATGTCAATCATAGGGTTAAAGAGCCATTATGTTGTTACCTACGTCACAGGACAGGGTGTAGACCCCAGGAGACCTGAGGATATGAGTGACAGAGAGAGAAAGACAGAAGGATAAGGGGGTTTTGGTGGGTGGGAAGGAATACTGCAACATGGAAGAGAAGGACATCTATGGTTATGGTAAGATTTTACACAATTATTCTATGTCCTTCTATTCCTATGTTGCAGTATTCTTGGTTTGGGAGAATACCACAGCTTAGCTGGAAGGAAGGGTGGAGGTAGAAGAGGCTGATTCTATAAAGTCTTGCAAGACTGCCCTGGCAAATCCTGTACGTGCTCTGGAGACATTGTCTAACTTGTAGTGTTTGGTGAAAGTGTGAATGGTGGATCATGTGGCTGCTTCCAGTATGGAAGCGGTGTCCAGGCCTTTTAAAAAGGCTATGGAGGCTGCCACTGCCCTGGTGTGAATAACAGAGGCAAATGGCTTTCCTAATCCAAGTGATGGTTTGTTTGAAGACCGTCTTGCCCAGGGCCCTGGGGTGGAAGGAAACAAAGTTGACTGGATTTTCTAATGGATTTTGTGTACATCCAGGGCATGGAGTATTCTCTCACCCTCATTGGTAGGAGGGGACAGAAGCTGGGAAGATGAATAGATTGGTTTAAGGACACATCACTGGCCACCTTTAGCATAAAGAAAGGGTTAGTTCTTAGTGTTACCCTGTCCTTGTGGAAGGTAGTGTATGGGGGGCAGGCCATTAGGGCCTGTAATTCAGACACCCTTCTGGCTGAAGTTATGGCCACTAACAGTACTGTCTTCGATGTGCACCTCTGCAGAGTAGCCGCACTAGCAGGTTGAAATGGAGACTGGGTTAGTTTTTCCAGAATGAAGTTAAGGTCCCAGGGTGGTGGGATGGGTTTTCTTGGAGGTCTGATGTGTAAGACCCCTTTTAAGAATAGCTTCACGTCAAGCCTGGCTAGTAGGGAAGGGTCTAGTGGCAGGCTGAGATTGCTGAAAGGTGGACTTTTACTCTTCAGTGAGAGTCCACCGTTTACTAGTTGACACACACATGCAAGAACTAGGGGGGGGAATCTGTGATGTATGGGTCTCCGCCCTTGTCCAGACACCATTTTGAAAATCTTTCCTATTTAGCCAAGTATGATTTGCTTGTAATAGATTTCTTGGCCTCCCTCAGGACTGAAAGCATGTCCTTTGAGTAGTGTTGCCTGAAGGGAATTAGAAGTTTATCACCCACAGTATCAGTGACATCTGCAAGTGTGGGTGGATGAGGGTTCCCTTTTGTTGTCAGAAGGTCCACCTTGTGGGGTAACTTCTGGTGACTGCCCTTGGCTAGATTGAGAAGGGGGAACCAGTGCTGCCTTGGCCAGTAGGGGGTCACAGACAAGATATTTGGTTTTTGTCTCCTGATTTTTAGGAGGACTTTCTGAATTAGTCGGAAGGGAGAAAAGGCATATAGAAAACTTCCCTTCCAAGAAATGCTGAAAGTGTGTACTCTCCAAGCTAAAGGGGAGTAGGTCTTGGAGCAGACAGTCTGCAGTTGTCTGTTCTGGTGGGAGGCAAAGAAGGCTACTTGAGGTATGCCCCACCAGTTGACAATGTCTAGGAAGACATTCCTGTCCAGCATCCATTAGTGCTGTTGAGAGGATGTCCTGCTGAGGTGGTCTGCTTGTTTGTTGTCCTGTGAGTGGATGCAGGATGCCTGCAGGGACCAGCTGTTTCGAGAGGCTAGGTCTCATATCAATAAGGTTAGTCTGCACAGGTGGTATATGCTTTTGTTCCACCCTGCTTGTTGAGGTACCACATAACTGTGGCGTTTTCTATTATTTGGTAATAGGAGAGGGACAAAGGCTTTCTGTGCTAGAAGGACTGCTGTCATTTTCCTCATGATGATGGGCATATTCCTTAAGGAAGGGTGCCACATTGCTTGGACACTGTAGGATGCCATTGTGGCTCCCCATCCCAAGTCTGAAGCATCTGTATGCATAACCTGGTTTGGTAGAGGAAGGTCTCTGTTCAGCTGGACTTGCTGAATCCACCAAATTACGTCTGCCTTTAGGCAGGGCAGGAGAGTGATTTCTTGCTCTACAGGATGCTGGTACTGAGACCAAACATTTTTTAGATACCACTGTAGCTTTTGCATGTGCATTCTGGCTAGTGGAAGCATGGGGATGGTGGTTGCCATTAGGCCCAGGGTCCTTAGGAACTGCCTTGCAGTTATTTGGGTTTGCAGCAGGGCTTTGAAATGGGAGGTCAGGGAGCTGACCTTGTCCTGGGGAAGAAAGGATTTCATTAGGTCCGTTTTGATCCTGCAACCCAGAAATATTGTCTTGTTCTGGTGTCAAGGATGATTTTGGGAGGTTGAGAGTGAACCCCAGACTTTGTAGTAGGCACATTGTGAACTCTAGATGGATTAACAGGGTTTCTTTTCAGTCTGCTAGGAACAGGATGTCGTCTAGGTAGGGAGAATCTGAATTACCTGTGTTCTGCAGTAGGCAATGGCAGGTGCCAGACATTTTGTGAACACTTTGGGGGCACTGGACAAACCAGAGAGCAAAACAGTAAATTGGAAATGAGAGGAAGGTCCAGAGAAATGTAAACATTTTCTGTGGGAGGGTAGCATGCTTATGTGCAAATAGGCTTCTTTCAGGTAGAGTGTAGCCATGAAAGCCTTGGCAGTATGAGAGGGAGTAAATTTGGAGGGGAAAACATTCTGAAAGTGGGCACTTTTAAGAATAGGTTTAAGAAAGAAAGTTCTAGAATGGGTCTCCATGGTCCATCTTTTTTTTGGGGACTAGGAATAGTCTTGAATAGAAGCCCTTTCCTTCCTGTCCTGGAGGGACAGGTTCTATGGTGCCCAAGTTCAGGTGGTCTGTTAGAATCTGTGGGAAGAGGTGTCTGATGTTTTGGGGGGAGTGGGGACACCCCCTTAAGGGTGACCTTTCTTTCCAGGAGAGGAAGTATCCTTTTTGAATAATAGCCAGAACCCATGTGTCTGTGGTGATGGATTTCCAAAAGGGGAGGCAGTGAGAGGCGTGGGCAGAAAGGGGAAGGAGGGCATGGCAGTCTTGCACTGTTGGGGCCTCCTCGGTCTTGAAAGGGCTGTCTATAGGGAAGCTGAGACAGCTGACCTGGTAGGGGTTTGTCTTCTGGTTCCTCTTCTTCTGGAAGAGGTAGGTCCAGCAGAGGGCGGGCTTCGTCTGACAAAAAGAAATACCTGATGTCTTGCAATTCCTTACTCTTTTCCTGCAGATTTTTGAACATGTCTGCTGACTGCCAAACAGGAAATTAGGGTCCAAGGGGGCATCTAAGATTTTAGACTTGAAGTCTTCTGGTAAGTGTTGCAGACGAAGCCAGGAGTATCTCCAGAGAACATTGGCAGATGCTACAGAACGTACAGAGGCCTCTGCAGCATCATAACTGCATCTAATTGAGTGTCTGGCTACTCGAGCAGTCAGAGATAGTTTGGAAGAGATGTCAACTTTAGTAGGGCAGTCAGGAGTAGCAGCCAGCAGAGTAGTGGCTTGAGACCAGGTTTACAGAATATTTGGTTATATGGGTTTGATAGTTGATGGCTCTAAAAGCCAATGTGGAAGAGGTGTAGACATTCTTTCCAATTATATCCATTGTTTTGCTGTCTTTGTCTGTAGGCAAGAGAGGCAGAAGGAAGGAGTATGGATTGCTTATCTGGTGAAATGGCAATCACAGCAGGATCTGCCAGGGGAACCTTGACTAAGAATTTTTGGTCATCAGACACCTTTTAGAAGTGGTCTGGCCTCTTAGGAGCAGGTGGCTAAGAATCTGGCGTCTTAGATGCAGAGGCAAAGGGATCTAAATAGGCAGGGATGACAGGTGGAATGGCAGAAGGGGAGGGAGATTTCACTTGTAAAAGCTCAAAATACCTCTTGAGTCTCGGGCATTTGCGAAGTGTCCCATTTAAAGTATGCTTTCATTTTGGTGATGGTTTCACTAAAGATGAGATCCTCTGGGGGGGGGGGGTCCTCCCTCAATAGATTCATCATCTGGTGAACAATACTCTTGATGAGAGGTTATTTGAGAAGTGTAAGAAATGGATTTCTCAGAAGAGGAATAACAGGTCTCTTGCTCTTCTTCCCTCTCTTGTGAGGTAAGTGGTGGAAGAGAAGAAGCAGAGGCAGGCCTAGGGCTAAGCAGAGGAAGAGTAGCTGGAGAAGAGGCTGAAGGCCTAAGGACCAGAAAGGCCTGCATTAAGGAAGAGGTGAAGGACTGCCAATCAAGCAGGCCTTCTGCAGGTGTAACCGGATGCTTAGTTTATTTTTGACTGGGGTAGACTTAGGAGTACGCCTGGAGTCGGATGCCTGGATAAGGGTAGCAGTATGTGGTGGAGGGATCCCGCCTGGAGACCCGGCTGTGTCTGGCTCCTCCGCGACCTTGGCAGCAGCCAGTGTCTGGGTTGGCTCCAGGGACGTGCCAGTCGACTGTGAAGCGGCTTCCTCCAAGGTCGCCGTAAAATTCGACGGGTCTATCGGACGTCCCTCAACTCCTAAATCAGTAACTGATGGGGTGTCCAAAAGAGGAGCGGCAGAGGAAGAGGGCCTAGGAAACTTGCCTTCTTTCGCGGAGGTTCAGTCGAGGCCTCAGAGACTGGATCCATATTAAGAGATCATTTTTTTAAGCCGTTGGTTTTCTAGGTGGAGATTTAGTGTGGACAGACCACACTGACCAGTGTTGTGATTGTGATTCCGGCCTAAGCAAAACATGCAGCAGTCATGCGTATCTTTATGGGGTATCTGGCACCCACATTGGCACTTGCCCTTTTTTGCGGACATCGGCTAAGGATTGCTACAGCAAACCAAGCTTTAGCTAGAAATTGAAGAAAACACCAATGGGGTACTTAGGTTTTAGACGTCTTGGGGTGAAGGAGCGAGGCACACGATGTGGTCATTTGAGACTGAAAAGTTCTGAGGTCTGTGCGTGCAGACTTCACATTTAAGGTCCCTGGTTTACATCCCTGCGTGTGACTTCCCACGTTAAAGCAGCAGCCAAGCTGAAGCTTTTGTATAGGAGCCGACGTACGGATCACCTGAGGTGGAAAATCCCACACCAAGAATACTGCAACATAGGAAAAGAAGGACATCACAATATACTATTACAGAAAAATAGAAAATTGACAAAAAATTATCGTTAAATCCAACTGCAAAAGCTCAAGGCAACCACTAATTGTGAAAGTAGCAAATGAGATCTGAGGTATGTTAAGGGTTGGTGTATTATGGGTAAGGGAGGAGCTTAAGAGCATTTTGGTGGCCACCAGCTAAAGTAATGGCTGAATCACATCCAAGGGTTGGATCAGAACACAATAGTTCAGAACAGAATGGAAAGTGACATCATCAGATCCAAAGTTAATAGCATGATAAAAAACAATATGGAAATAGTTTGTTTTGACAGAGGTTGTAAATTCCTACCTGCACAAGAAATGAAAAACTCATCTGAAAGATTGTCTTCTGTTAAGACAGTACCAAAGTAGTCTCTGTACATAGAAGGCATGAAATATCCTTTTTCCTTCATCATTAAATTCAAGAAAGAAAATTGAGAGATTGATAGTTTGGCTTAAAGCAAACCTGATGCCACTTTAAGCATAAAGCAGGATTAGTATTATTTCTCAAAGAAACCCTGTTCCTGTGAAAAATGAGACTGGGCTGACCTATAGTCAGAGCATGCAACTCAGATACTTTGCAGAGTTCAGAGCAATCGGTAAAATTGTTTTCATGTTAAGAACCTCAAATCAGCCAGATGTGCTGGTTCAAATGCAGCAAGTGTTAGCTTGGGATATAGCTAACACTAAAATCCCAAAGGAGGAGCAAATGGTTTACTTGGAGGTCTCTTATGTAAAACGTCTTTCAAAAACATTTGACATGAGAATGCATAGAAAGAGAGGGATCCATCAGTAGATATGCCAATATGGCCTAGAATGAACCTGGATAGAGGAGTAAGATAGGCCATAAGATCGTAACTTACACAAATATTGTAAAATCAGAGAAACCCTAGCTCTGAATAGGTGCCAGTCATGTTGCTGGTACCAACTAGAAAACCTTTTCTATTTGCTCATATACGACTTTCTAGTAGCATGTGTTCTTGCCTCCATAACTACCTGTTGCACATTCTCAGTACACAAGTGACTACAAAGAATTAAGACATTTTCATCCAGGCAAAGGTAGTTTGTATTTAAAATTGATCAAATACCCCTGTTTCTTGTGAGAGTAGATCCATTTGGTGAGAAAGCTTGCGGTAACTGATCCTGGCCATTTTCAAAAGAAGGGAGAAAAGGAAGTTATGTTCTTACCATAACATTCAATGCTTGCAGTCCTGTATCTCGCCTTCCTTCTTTCTGGTTGGGTTCGGTGCTGATCTCGGCTCTGACTCACCCACTTCTAAAGCGCAAAGAGTCCTTACTGGCTCGAGGGTAACCCCTCATCCCAGCATGCTTAACTGTAGCTACCCAGATCTCATTTGTGAGAACTAACCACTAGATAGAGCTATAAATTACCAAATAAAGTTGTAACTAAACAATACTGCTCCATTGTACCGAAACAGAAAAAAGGTGACAAGGACTATACCAAGAGTTGAAAAGTAAAGGAAACTCAGCCAAAAAAGGGAAATTCCTCTCAATCATCCAGGATGGGGAAGGAGGGAGGGACGCAAGAAGAAAGGCGAGATACAGGACAACAAACATGGAACGTTATGGTAAGAACATAACTTCTTTATGTTGTCCATCTCGCCTTCCGTCTTTCTGGTTGCAACAGCGTCTCCAGCACCTAAATCCTCGCTGGCTCACTGGAAAAGAGACTTCAGAACCGTGGAACCAAAGGATGCCCTGTTCTGAGAGGCCATGGCCACTTTGTGATGAGTAATGAAGGTATGGGGAGTAGCCCATGTTGCTGCCGCACAAATAGTATCTAATGGAAGCTTGGCTTGAAAAGCTATGCAGGTAGCCAAGGACCTAGTAGAGTGTCCCCCCCTTACCTTTCCCGGGACTCATAAGGATAAGTAATAGTATAGGACAGCCATTTTGACAAGGTCACTTTGGAAACTGGTGAGCTTTGCTAACTTCGTGAGGAGGATACAAAACAGCTGATCTGATTTTCTGATGTCCTTGGTTCTTTGAAGATAAAATCGTAACTGCCTGTGGACATAGAAATGATGTAAGCTTATACTCTGCCTTGTTGCCATAATTTGGAAAGAATACAGGGAGTTCAATGGACTGATCCAAATTTCTGAACAGATTTTTGGTAAAAAGGAAGGATTTGTTCTCAGAGACGCTCTATCCTTGTGAATAACCATATAAGGAGGGCGTATGGAAAGTGCCTGTAACTCGGAAACCCATCTAGCTGATGTAATTGCAATCAGGAAAAGGGTCTTCCATGATAAGAATTTAAGAGGACAAGAAGCGGCTGGTTCAAAGGGAGGGAGGATTAGAGCCACTAGTACTAAATTTAAATCTAAAGGATGGAGAGGTTCTCGGATGGGAGGCCTTAATAGAGTAGAACTTTTTAAAAAGCCCTACATAGCTTGTGGGACACGATGTTAGAACCCATAATACCCACATGAAAACTGGAAATAGCAGCCAGTTGAACTTGAATCGTAGCAGTCGTTGCTCCTTTCTCAAATGTTTCAGCCAGGAAGTCCACAATTTTTGAAACTGGTGATGTAAAAGGATCAATGTCATTCTGTTCCGCCCAGAAAAAGAACCTCTTCCATTTACTAGCGTAAAGTTTTCTAGTAGTTGGTTTGTGAGACGAGACTAAAATATGTTGAACCATAGGTGAGATATCCGGAAGCCTGGCTAGGACTGGAAGTGGAGAAACCAAGCTGGCAGCTTGAGAGTTTGAATGGAGGGATGAAGAGCACCCGACTGATATTTCAGGAGGTCTGGAACAGGGTCCAGAATCCAAGGCTCTTCTTGCATGCAATGCCAAAGGAACAGGAACCATATCTGACCAGGTCAGTAAGGGGCAATGAGGATCAGCTTGTGACTCAACAACTTTGCTTTCTGAAAACTTTTAGAATTACAGAAAAGGCATAAAGAATCCCGGGTGGCCAATCGTGGATAAGTGCATCGCTGGGTGACTGCCCCAGTTGGGGAACTAGGGACAAAGTAGCTGCTGCATTTGTTGTTTAGGTGTGGGGTGAAAAGATCGCAACATGGCTAGCCCCATCTGTGGAAGATCATATCCGCCACATGTTTCAGAGACCACTTGTGGGGCATAAGAATTGCCCTGCTGAGCTTGTCCGCTATCACGTTGGACTTCCCCAGGATGTGTGCTGCAACTTGAAAACGCTGAGAGGAAATCGCCCATTGCTGTAATCGAAGGGCCTCCTGACAAGGGGTAAGATCTGGTTCCACCCAGTTTGTTGATGTATCACACTACTGACCTGTTGTCCATCTGAATTGCTATATAGCCCAAATGAAGAGAGTCTTGAAGTGCTTGCAATGCTAACACCACCGCTCTCATCTCCAGGACATCGATGCGCAAATGGTACTCGTGAGGTTGCCAAGTTCCTGTCCCAGATAACCCCCCCACCCTATCTGGGTCCGTGGTCACTGTGGCTACCGGATGAGGGGCTACAAAGGGTCTGCTTAGAGTGACTAGGGGGGAGTGGAGACACCATTGTAGATATTTTTTGCAAGCATCCGTGATTAAGATCATGTGTGACATTGGTAGATCCTAATACGACCACTGAGTGAAGAGGAGCCATTGCAAAATCCTCATATGGCAACGAGCTAACGTGACTAGAGTATAATGGCAGCTGCCATAAAACGCAAGACCCCCCCCCAAAATTTCTTTTTCAATTTTCTTTTTTTTCCCAAATACAATAACTCAAAAACAGAAATAAACAATACAAACACATATCTAAAGAAAACAGAAGACAATCTCGTTTCGAGAAAATTATACATACAATATATACACTAGAAGTCACTACATCGCCAAGTAGAGTATGAGAATTCTTATGTTCATTTGGTCTCATAAGGGTTAGTGGAATGGGGATAGTCTATTTATTGTATGGTTAGGGAAAATATCTAGATACACATATACTAAGAGAAGGGGAAGATGCAAAACTGGTTATACTACATTCATTTCTTATTTAAAAGGTTAGCTTTTCATGTCATTTTGTGGGCAAATTTTTTATTTGTCAAGAATTATATCTAGTAAGTAACCCCAATATTTTTGGTAATAGCATTTGTTTTTTGTTTTTGAATAAACTAATTTGAGATGAGATATTTGATAGCAAGATTGCTAAAATTTTCCCATGCAATTGGCGACATGACATTCCAATTCTTTGTAATAAAGAATTTAATAAGGGCACACATCGTAATAAAGACGTTTTAATATTTTTGGAAGTTGATTGATGTTAATGTGCAATATAGCTGTCTCCCATGAAAGGGTTGATTTTTCATATCTCATCTTCTCTAATCTTACTCTCAAGGGACACCACAAGTTGTGTATCTTAGTACAGTTCCACATGACATGCAAAATATCAGCTGTTTGATCCAGACAATGGGGACATATAGGCGAAAAGTTAGGATTGAATTTATTTAATTTAGATAAGGTATAATATAGATTGCTATTTACCATAATTTGTGTATACAGCAGCTTCTTGAAAGGAATGAATTTGATGGTATTTTCAAAGGCTAGTTTCTTATTTTCTTCAGTGATTGATTTTTCGTTTGCCCATAGTTTGAAAATTATAAAGAATTCTGATGTTTTGCGCTCATTACAATTTTATAAGTCCTAGAAATTGTTTTCCCTTTAATCACAAGATTTTCAAGTATTAGTTTAACTAAATTTATGTTCTGTAAGTCCGTGTGTATTTGTGAGAATTTAGCATTTATAAGATGGAGTTGGTTAAGCATAATACTATATTTCTTAGAAAGTTTGAGTTCAAGTCTCATTTGCCCCGTGTTAGTATTTCCATTGGTATATATCCCATATTGTGTAGTCTTTTATCAGGGGATAGTTTGTTAGATTTACAGGTTTATTATTTATTAGTAGATTAGGATTTAGGTGTAACGGTTGTATAAGGGCAAAAGCGTCAGCTAATTACAATGATTTAAATAGTTTCTGTGTTGCAAGAATCATGTTTTTAATTAGTGGATGTAGATTCTTCGTGTATATGCTAGCCTGGTTTAAATTCAAGAATGGTAGGGATTTGATATTATAGCCAAGGGATTTCAACTGTTCATACCAGATTTTGGTCCACTGGGGTGTCCAAGTATTTATATACGAGTCATAGTTTATTTGTATTAGTCTGTAGACAGTAGTTATATATAGTAAAGCTTAAAATCAGGCAACCCCAATCCCCCCTTATCTTTGGCAAGTACAAGTCTTCCATATTTAATTCTGGTAGATTTGGGATACTATAAGAATCTTGATGTATCTTTTTCCATGGCAAGACAGACGTTTTGGGGAATATTTGAAAAAGTAGCATTTAATTGAGAGAGTATTTCTTGGTAGAAAATTCATCTTGACAACACTAGCTTTTGACAGTAGAGGCATATTGATGTTCTTCCATCTATCAATATTATTTTAAATACTAGTCCATGTACATAGTAGGTTGTTTATATCATCTTTGAAGTCCGAAGTAAATAGTATTCCTAGATATTTTATCTGACAGTTTATTTTGATCTCACTCATGGGAAAGTACACTTCTTTATGACCAATAGGATTGAGGGGAAACGTGCGTGACTTGTTTAAATTTAAGTTATAGTTTGAAATTACCGAGAACTCATCAATAGCTTTAAGTATTTTTGGGAGGTCAGTAGTGGGGAGTTGGAAGTATATATTTAAGTAATCGGCAAAAGCAGAGTATATAAGATTTGTACTGTGGATTCTGGGAATACGATGAAAGTTTTTTTTGTGAAATAAACAGAAGGAGGGGTTTCTAGATAAAGATTAAATAGGTATGGCAAAAGAGGACATCCTTGTCTTGTACCACTGGATAAGAGTATAGGGTTAGTTATAAGTTTGTTTACCTGTATAGTGGTAGAAGCTTTCTGATACAGAACCTGGATCATTTTAATGAATTATTGCGGAAAACCATATAAAGGCAGTATATTAAAGAGAAAGTGTAAGTTAACTATCAAAAGCTTTGGTTGTATCTACTGTAAGGGCATATCTGGGGCATTTATCACTATTAAGTAGTCTTACAATGGTATCCAAGAGGAGGGTGTTGTCACTTGTTTGTTTGTCATAAAGCCCATTTGTTGTTGGGAAATAATAGAGGGGAGTAAATTATTAAGTCTATTTGCTATTAACATGGGCCAATATTTTAAGATCAGTGTTTATGAGGGCTATTGGCCTATAATTTGCTGGATCTGTTGGGTCAGAATGCAGTTTAGAAATCAACACTGCCTTGAGTTAAGTATTTGTCTGTTATACCATATTGTATTATATAGTTGAAAACTTTTAATAAATCTTTGGAGATAGGTTCCATGAATAACTTAAAAAAAAATCAGATGTGTATCCATCAGGCCCAGGGGATTTACCTAGTTTTAGTTTGTTTATTGCAGCTTTTATCTCTCTCAATTGTAATGGTGTTTTTAAGAGTTTCTTTTGATCTTCTGTAATTTGTGGAAAGTATATATTATGTATAAAATCCTCAAATCTGTCTGTAGATGGTGATAAGGGTATACTGTATAATTTCTTATAAATATCTTCAAAAGCGTCCACTATATCTTGGTCTTTATATTTCACCTGTCCTTCATATTTTATTTCTTTGATCCTAGGAGGTCCACTTTTTATGTTTAGTCTAGCTAGGAATTTTGATGGTGTCTGAGCCCATTCTGAGTATTGATATATTGACCTTAATTCTAAGGAGGAGATATTTTCTAAATAGTGTATGTGTAATTGTTTTTGCCAATCAATTATTTTTTCAAGTTGTTTAGAATATTTTCCTGAAGTTCTAGTTCAGCAGCATTTGATACTCTAGTTCATTCTTAAGATTGTTATATTTTTTTTGAGCCATGCAGATTTTTGAATAATAATACCCCTGATGACCACCTTGGTAGCCACCCATTGCATGTCATATGGAATTTGAGTGGATATAAAATCATTCTGGAGTTGGGCTAGGACATTCTGAATTTCTTGTGTTGTTTCTTGGTTTTGTATAATTTTAAGATTTAACGTCCAGGCATTGAGATAGGAAATATTTGTTTATGAGCTTGAAAGTTTATTAAAAGTCTAATTTTGGAATGATCTGAAAGAGTTCTAGGTGATACAGCATAATTTAATTTGTTAGAAAGGAAAGCAAGGGAACGTAGAAAAGCATCTATCCTGGACCAAGTTTTATGAGTGGCTGAAAAGAAAGTGAATCTTGATATTGTTTTATCATACTGAAATGTAACATCAGGGTCAACTAGTTCAAATGTATTTTGTAATTCTTCAAGTGTTATAGTGGTAGATTATAACTGCATTTATTATGCGATCTATCCTTATCTAGATTTAGTAAAGCATTCCAGTCCCCATCTACAACAAACAGATGATTTGGGTATTTGGCTAATATAGTAAAGATTTCATAAATGAAGAGCTGTTGATTTGAGCAGGGGCTTATTAAGAAAGAGTAATGGTTTGTTCAAAGTATGATATTCAGTAATAAATACCCATCTTCCCTTTGAGTGAGCTTCATAGGAAGTAATCTCTCCTTGGAAGGATTTATTTACTATAATGGCCACTCCCCTGGACACAGAACTATAATTTGCAGCAATGGCCACTCCCCTGGACATAGAACTATTATTTGCAGCAACTATTGTTTCAACCCATTTTCTTTTCCTTTCCCTAACCCAAAGTTGGTCATCTAAGTGAGTTTCTTGCAAAAAAGTTATATCAGCCTTAGTCTGATATGTGAGGTGCATGATTATTTTTTTTCCTTTTTATCTACCATCCCTTTAACATTCCATGAGTCTACGGTTATCATTTTTTATTAATATTGTTGAAGTTTCTCATTAGTTGATACTCAAAAATACAATTATAAACTTTGTCAGTTAGTGTATTTATCTTAAGAATAAATGTTGTGACTTCTATCCTCCTAAACAATTAATAGGTGCCTAACCACCCATCCCTCTGTATTAGTAAATGTGCATGAGTTAAGAAACTAAAAAATACTAAATCATCCGCTAACAGACTGTGCCCATCCCACTCCTTTTGTTACTTAATGTACTACATATTCATTTTCAGACTTCTTAAAATAGTATGTTAATTGTACCCTTAGATATTATACAGAGAGAACGAGAAAAGTAGCTTTTATAAAAAGTTATGTAGTAACAGCAACATATTATAATTCTTAACATTAAGAGTTATAAAAGAGTTTACAAAACAATATTTTCAAAAAACAAGTACAATATATGAACATTTAAAGAAGGCAGCACTTCAAAATTCAACATTTGCATTATTCTTGCTAACAGCAACTAACTGTGGTTCTTTAAAATGTATTGGAAACTTCGTTTAGCACTGCACTGGCAAAAGCCATAAAAGCACAGGATTTGTGAACTCATATTATTAACCAGTGCTATCTACTGGACAAACCGGAAAAAAAAAAAGGAAAAGGTTTTTGTACCTTGCTCAAAGACACATTTAAAAGTAACTCAATGTTTATGCCAGTAGAATACTGATTATACATTTTAAACATTTAAAGAAGGCAGCACTTTAAAATTCAACAACATTTGCCTTATTCTTGCTAATAGCAACTAACTGTGGTTCTTTAAAATGCATTGGAAACTTCATTTAACACTGCACTGGCAAAAGCCATATAAGCACATCTTTGTGAACTCGTATATTAATAATTAACCAGTGCCATCTACTGATCAAACAGAGAAAAAAAAGATAAATGTTTTTGTACCTTGCTCATAGACACACTTAAAAGCAACTCAATGGTTATGCCAGTAGAATAATGATTTTTAACTGAAACTACTGTCTAGTATTTACACTACTTAAACTATTATGGTTATATCCCATTATTTTAAATGTAGTTTAACACTCCTTTTTTGTAAGCTGTAAATGCACTTTAAAGTCATTACTCTATGCAGTCAGTGTTAGGTAGCTTTCCCGCTTATAAATGTAGAAGACAGTTATTAAAAGACAGTACCTTAAGTATTACAGTGTAGCAAAAACATTTTCTTTACATGCAGGTAAGCAAAGTTATTTAGAACACGTCACATCCTTTTGCTTGAAGTTTCCCATAAGAGTTGTATATTCTTCTGTCCTGTAGTTCTTTGGAGCTGTAGCACTTGTTTAGCCTTCCAAATGTTGTTTTTGGATCAAAAGATATGAAAAGTTGTCTCAGGCAGGATTTACTTTGAATAGACACAGAAAGGTGGATTTTGCTTGGTCAGGTGTTTCCAGGGATATATATATATATATATATTTTGTAATAAAATGTTAAAGTTTCAGGATATTTCATTTGGAAACTAATCTTATTTTCAATGAGGTAAGTGCAGTATTTACTGAGTTTGTCGATTTTTTTTAATTTCTAAAGGAAGATCTTGAGTAGTCGTAATTTTATGTGCTCTCCATGTAACATTCTTTTTAACTTTATAAGCTGACCGTATCTGTTGAACATGTGCTGAATTAAGCAGTCTGATGTAGATTTGTCTTGGAAGATCACTTGTGTGTGTACACTGTATAGCTCTGTGGGCTCTTTCAATCACTATCTCATCCAGGAGATCTTTATTAGTCAAAAGAGAGCTTAGTATTTCTTTTATTATTGGAATAAATTGTGGATTATCAAAGCTCTCTGGAATACCTCTTATGATAAAAATATTTATTTGGCTTCTAGCTTCCAAATCTAGCATTTTTTGCTGTAATTCTTTAATTATGTTGTCATTGGTTTGTGCTTTTTGTTGCAGTTCATTTATTTTTAGCTCACTGTCCATAACTTTAGCTTCATTTTGTTCTAGCCTAAGCACAATTTGGTCCAGAGTAGAGCCAAATGTAGTTAGCTTATGAGAGAAACCCTGCACTTCTGTTTGTAAAGGTTGTAAAGTAGTTTTCAGTTCCTCCAGTGTTAAACGCTGTTCCTGATTTAGTCTTTGACTCATTTTACCAGCTTCTTCTTGTTGCTTGTTAATTTTTTGCCTTTTAGAAGTGGTTTCTTTCTCAAGAGTAGTAATTGCAGACATTTTGGTTTTTGTGATTACTGTTTCCATCCGATCTGGCTGATTCTCCATTAATCTTGTATAGCTAGATTCCTAGCAGTGCAGAATTTTAATTGATAAGTCTTGTGAAAGTTGATTTTCTTCTTACTTTCCTCTTATTAGGCCTGTTGGTCTTGAAGAATCCATACCATGCGGTTCAGGGCTCCATTTCCAACAAGTAATTATTTTTCTTTCAGAATGAGAATTTTTGAAAAATAAAGATGAAACAAGTAAGTACTCGTATTTCTGCTTTAATCCATTGATGTTTGGTATACTTTTGCCAAGCGATGCACTAGTTTGAAGTCAGATTATAGTTTAGGAATGCAGGAGCTGCACTGTCAGTGTGCTTACAAGCTGTCCACCATTTTGGAATCTGAAACCCAAGACCTTTAGGACTAACCATGCCTGAACCTTTGACTTTGACAAGAGGAGAGACCCAATGACGAATGGCAAGCACTCTTTCTTGTGGAAGCTTGGCTATCATGTCTCTTATATTTAGTTGAGCGCCTATGAAAGTAATACACAGAGGGAAACAAAGCAGATCTTTCGCAATTTATTGAGATTCACAGACCTGCACAAGTTTGAATTGTGTGGTTCCTGGTCCTTAAGAGATGATGCTTGCTGGTGGCAGTGAGAAGCGAGTCTAGATAAGGAAACACCTGGAATCCCAAATGTCTCAGGTGAGCCATCACTACTGCCATGCATTTGGTGAACACCCTGGGGGTAGTGAGACCAAAGGACAGAGCTCTGAACTGGTAATGACTGTCTCCCAGCCGGAAGTGTAAATGTCTCCTGGACTGCCTGTCCATTTTTATATGGTAGTACGTGTCCTGGAGATCGACAGAGCACATCCAATCATCCTGACCCAAAAAGGGTAGAATGGACTGCAGTGTCACCATCCGGAACTTGGTCTTCTTTACTGACCTATTTAACTTGCCGAGATCCAGGATATGTCTCCAGTCCCCTGTCTTTTTTGGAACTAAAAACCTTGAGCAAGTTCCGGATTCGATCTGGGCTGCGGGGACTTCCCGAATGGCTCTTTTTTGCAGCAAACTTTTTACTTATAAGGCTGCTTCATCCCGAAGATTGGGTGGAATATCTGGGATTGATGGTTTTTGACTTCTTAGGGGCGTTTGGGAGAAGGGAATTTTGTAACCCCTGGATATTATGCACTGTACCCATGCATATTCTGTTATATCTTGCCAGGCTCAGTGATATTCTGCCCCCCGACTGCCACCAGAGGTTGGCAGCTAGGCAATCTTTCAGGGATTCTGAAAGAGCCTGGCAGAGAACATATCCCTGTCACACTGCTGCAGACCCCCCCCCCCCCCCCGCTGCAAGGTTGGCATCTCCTGTTATTGTTTCTCCCTCTGTCCCTGGGGGAATTATCTCGAGTGTCTAGCGAAGCTCCCTGGGATTTACGGAACCAAATTTTGCCACTCTTTTGGTCTTTGGGATAAGGCCAGGATGTAGGGGAATAAGACTCCTAACTGCAGAGAGAGTTTTGCCATCTTGTTCACTCCTGGCAAGAGTCTCTCGAACTTGCGGCCCGAACAAGGCAGTCTCGTCAAAGGGGTTGTTCATAAAGGAGGACTTGAAGGGCTCCACAAATTGACAAAGGCACATCTAGGAGTGTCTGCGAAGAGCCACTCCTGTGCCTGCAGCCCTACTCCATCTGCTGCGTAAGAAATCAGGCGCATGGAGGAGTTAAAAATGGAGGTTAGGGTTGCTAGCCGGTTAGCAGACTTAGAAGCCGCTACCTCAGCTGATTGATTCTGGAGGGCATCTCCCAGCTCTTTAAGGAGATCCCTCTGACGTCTTGTGAAATGCGTCAAATAGTTCAGCGACCGAAGAGTAAAGGCCACTGAAGAGAAAACACGCTTCCCATATCTATCCATGGCTCTAGACTCCTTGTTTGGTGGATGGATAGAAGAGGAAGTCTCCACGAGTTCCTTCTTGGTAGCTGCTGCCACCAACATAGCATCAACTGGCACGCCTTTAGAGAGAAATGTCTTGTCCTCTGTGGTGTGGTCATGAACTTGTTAGGCCTTCTCGGAATGGGCTCCATGGTCTCTAGAGCACTCCACTCCTTTAGACTCACTACAGACAAAAGTGGGTCGAAAGGCAGAGACACCCAGGAGGTGGAGGGTCGGGGAACCAAACGTGTCCAGGTACATGGACTCATCCTCAAAAGGGGCAAGGGACTTCCAGTTTGCCCTCTAAGGATCTTCAGGATGTCTCGAGAATGAGACATCTTCAGAGGGGGACTGTGGGGATCCTTCTGAGTCATCCAAGTCCGTGTCAGAAGTGACGGACTCAAGGGAGTCCGCATGCTTCCTCTTACATTTCTTCTTCCTGGGAACCTCCTCTGAGGCATGCTCAGGAGTAGTCTCAGAAGAAGAGGGGTCGCCCTGTGGCATCAGTTCCATACACTTAGGATGGAGAGAAGGATCCAAGGCAGACACATGGGGCTGCCTTGGGGGACAGCATACTCATCACATCGAAGGTACCGTAGTCCAGAACAGAGGGAGGCACAGAGGAGTCTGGAGACCTCCTCTGCACCAAAGGCGATGGCTCCGAGGCAGATGTGGGAGCCAAACTCACCTGAGCCGAGGCTCTGAGTGGGAGAGCGGGGTCGGACAAAGGTCTGATGCCACTTTCCCCCTCAGAGCCAACTAGAGTGTCTCGGCGCCCAGACCCCTCGATAGAGCGGACTATCGAGAAGGTCGGAGCGGACGTCGGAACAGACGATTACACCACTACTTCCATGCCTCCGACTACGAACTGGATGCAATTGGAGGAGGAATAGAGACAAGGACTGGTTCGGACAATGGTGCCACTTCCTTCTGGGCTGGGCCCGACAATATTTGAGCAAATACCAGTGTCTTGAGGAGCCTTCTTCACCGTTCTCTCCACATCATCATCCGATAAACTCCTGGATGATCGAAAGGAGTGGGCCAAGGACCAGCGACTACCTGCCACTGACTGCAAAAGTGGAGACTGAAGCACAGATCTCACCGGGTCCAGCGAAGGACATCTCAATCTCGAGTCTGGGACGGCTCCGAAGCCACAGATGGAGCCGTTGGAGATGAGGACTCTTCGGAGTCAACAATACACACTGAAGGTTCAGAAGATTTTGATTTAGACAGTCAGCAGCTAAGATGGAGCCGAAGATGCAAGTTTGTCATTGGATATTTTTGAGGGCTGAGTATCCGTTGCTACCTCAACCTGAGGTTTTAATAACCCTCTCAAAATAAGTTTGTTGCACCTCTCCTGCAAAACCAGTGCGCTAAAGGCATGGCAAATACAGCATGAATCCTGCAGGTGGACCGCATCTAAACAATACACACAACCCATGTGCCCATCCATAAAGCACATTTTTTTGGCAACACGAGTCCCATTTCTTGAATCCTGACTGCTTAGGAATGTCTTTGGTCATTATAAACACCACAAAACAAAAGGACTAAACTGGAATTTTTTTTTTTTTTTTTTTTTTAAAGAAGAAACAAGACGGGCAGAAGAGGAGGGGGTAGCCTCTACATTAAACGGCTACTGTTCTCAAAGAGAGAAGGCCTCTAACTAAAATGGCTTCTCTCTAGGTAGCAAGGAGGGATAATAAGACAAGAGAACAACCCTCAAGAAAAAAAGGGCTGCTGACAACACACAGGAAAAAACCTGAGAGAAAATGACAGCCTAACAACAGCAAAACAACGAGGATAGGAGTGATACAGAAGAGAAAAAACTAAATTCTAAAGGAAATTAGCCTTAAACAATTACAATTTTGATAGAAAAAATCACTACTTAGCCTGAGCCAGCAGAAGACAATCTCAACCCTGCAAGCGGCAAATAAGATCTGGGTAGCTATCGCTAAGCATGCTGGGATAATGGGTTATCCTCGAGCCAGTAAGGACTCTTCGAGCTTTAGAAGTGGCAGAGTCGGAGCCGAGATCGGCTCCAAACCCAACCAGAAAGAAGGAAGGCGAGATGGACAATGTAACATCAACTGTTGCCTGGGTGAGAAGGGAATCAGCACAATGACCTTGGGGGATTTAGAAGTACCCTTCATATCAGTGGAAAGAGTAGAAAACACAGGCACATTCCCGCCCAAGTAAAAGAAATGGCATCTGTCTTCCAGCCCTTCTTGCACAAAATCCTGCAGCATAACTTGCTCAGAGAGGAGGCCAAAAGGTCTGCGAGACAACTCCCAACAGATGGATCAAACCACTGAAGACACCTGATCTAGTTTTCATTTGAGAGGGTCTGCCTTTACTCTGCTCAGTTTGTCTGTCACACAATTTCGCTCTGACAGAAGGCGGGATGCCTCTAAAATGAGACTGTGCTGTAAAGCTACATCCCAAGCTAACATGCTTGTCTGCATGGGAGTAAGACTGGGTTCCCTTGTCTAAGTACCACATCACTGTGGTATTGGCTATAACAACTTGAAGAGGTCCTGGGGACTAAATGGGATTCAGAGAGTTGAGTGTCTTGATAACAGCACGCATCATTTATATATATATATATATATATATATATATATATATATATATATATATATATATATATATATATATATATATATATATACACACACACACATTATATATATATATATATATATATATATATATATATATATATATATATATATACATATATATACATATACATACACACACACAAGCTTGTGTCAGTTTTTGTTGTCCCAGATAACTTGCTGTTTTTCCTTCTTAACGTGGCCCCCAAAGCGAAGTCCAAGGTCTCTGATGATTGATTGCTTTGCAGCAGGTGGAGAAATAGACCTTGGTTTAAGGATATTTGCTGTTTCCATCAAGAGATTTCTCGTCTAATAAATTCCAGAACTGGAACTTGAAAAGATAATGGGTTTTGGTGTTGGGACGAAAGCAACTTCAAATACCAAAGCATCTTTCTCATGTGGAGTCTTGCCAGGGGCATCTTGAAAATCATATATGCCCATGACAGCCAGAATGCTGGGGTATTTCTTTGCAGAGACTGAAATCTGAGTGGGAAACCCTTTTAACAGATCTACATATTTAGATTTTTTTTTTTCTTGTGGAAGAAAAGCTCTTTACAGTGAGGTGCCCTGCAGGCAACTCAGAAACAATCCTGTGTGATGGAGTCAAAACTGACTTTTGAATGTTCTCTTGGAATTACAGCCTGTACAACAGATCTCTCGCCCAAGCGAGAGGTTCTTAAACACTTTGATAAAAAAATCTCTGCAAAGGTAAGCAAGTCATCTAAATATGGAAAAACGTGCATACCCTGTAGTCTGCAATGAGCTATTACTGGAACTAAACACTTTGTGAATACTCTAGGAGCAGTGGACAGCCAGCCAAAATAGGTATGGCGGAGAAATGATAATGTGATCCAGACATACATAACCTCAAGAAAAGCCTGAAGTCTGATATATACGGATGTGATAAGCATCTCTCTAAATCCTGTTATCAAAAAACTGGTATGAGGAAGGAGCACTAACAGGTTGTGAAGTGACATTTTTAACTTGGGCACTATTCACCTCCAAATATAGCTAGGTTTGTAAGGGTTCTAGGACCATTAGCCTAGTAACCACCTATGAAATTTAAATGGATGTTAGGACTTACCATAACAATGGATCAGTGTTCTCATTTTTGTCTGGTTCAACTTTTGGGTAGTGTAATCTGATCTCGGCGCCTTCTGCCAGAGATTTGGATCCGAAACTCTGACTCATCTCTTACTCAATTCCCTCCTGTCTGAATTACCTCACAGAGTCTGCTGAGTATTCTAACAGAGGAAAACTAGCTTGATACTAAAGAACTGTCACAACTACCATGGAATAAAAATAACTTAAGGGTGCTACACTTGGAAAGGAAACAGGATCTAAGTTGAGGTCAGAGCACCAGAAGACTGTATATGACAATTTGGAAAGGAGGGAGAGATGTTGAACTGGACAAAAATGAGACAACACAGATTGTTACAGTAAGTACGTAACTTTCATATCTGATGATGTCTATTTTCATCCGATTCAGTGTTTGTGACAGATTCCAAAGCTACCTAAAAGACATGGGTGGTCTCAAAGGAGAACGTTTCTGAGTGTGGCAGAGTCAAAAGTTGTGAACGGTTTGCCAAGTCGCCACTGAAAAGATGCCACTAATAGGAACTCTTTTCATGAATGTTATAAAGGTAGCAATTGCTCTACTGGCATGAGCCTTAGGTTTTGAGTGCAGAGACAATCCTAGAGTTTTATAAGCAAAGGAAATGAAGTCCACCAGCCACTCAGAAAATTTAACTTTTGACACATGGTGTCCCAATTTTGTTTTGGAAAAGGTGATAAAATAGTTCATCTGATTTTCTAATATCTATGTTAAAATGCAAGGAAAATTTACATTCTCTGTAAACATTTAATGTATGGAACATATGGTATTCTTTATCAGAGTAATTTGGAAAAAATACTGGCAGGTAAATGTACTGATTCAGATTCACTTCTGATGAAACTTTTGGAAGAAAGTTAGGGTTTGTTCTCGACTAACTATGGAAAGATAAAGGGTGGCTTGCATGAAAGTGCTTGTAATTCTGAAACTCATCTAGCAGAGGTAATGGCAATCAGGAAGATAGTTTTCCAAGAAACTTCAAGTCAGTTCACACTGCAGGCTCAAAAGGTTTGAGTCAGTTACTGAAGAAACAGTTCTATATTAGATAATCGAACTTACAAAAGTTCGACTGTCATATGGTCGACACTATATGATCGAATTTTTGAAAGTTTGAACATTTTAATGGAGATCTCCATACAGAGCAAAATGGGAAGATTTCCCTTTTCTATACTGTAGTGCGATCTCGGAGTCTGTGTATTTAAAGTGTGAGGGGGACTTGGTCCTTGCTTAAAATGTTCAGGTAGGTTATTTGGGTAGTTTATTTTTTATTAGATATTCGAACTTTTAAAATTTCAATTATATGGTAGCGACCATATGACAGTCGAACTTTTGAAAGTTTGATTATCAAATATAGACCCGAAGAAACAATGCAACATCCCATGGAGGAACTGGATCTCTAATGGGACATGTTAATAAAAAAAATTCCTTTGAGGAAAGCTTTGGATATCTTAACAAGCAGTGAACAGGTCATTATGACCTACGTGAAAATTTGAAATGGCAGCCATTTGAACTTTGATAGTAGAAAAACTGGAACCTTGGTGGGAAAGATCTGAAAGAAATTCCAGTATCGATGGGAGAAGGGCAGAAAAAAGATCTAACCTTTCGGATGATGCCCAAATAGAAAATTGTTTCCATTTGCTTTTATAAGTTCTTTTGATTGATTGTTTTTGCAAATAAATAAAATGGATTACTGGAGAATACAGCTTGGCTTCTGTGGCTATCATTAAAATTGGAGAAACCATGTGGTTAGTTTTAGGGTATGTAGATCCCCTAACAGGCATCCCAGATGGGTGACTCAGGAGATTGGAATGGGATCCAGCATCCAGGAACTGTGCATTAAGTGATGCTAAGGAAGGGGAACCAAACTTGCCAGTGCCATTAAAGAGGAATGAGGACCACCTTGGTCTTGCAGCTCATGGCTTTCTGTATGAATTTTGGCGAGAAAGGTATTTACGGGAATGCATACAGGAGACCCGTGGGCCAAGAGTTTACCACAGCATCTCTTGGTGACTGTCCCGCTGTAGGCATGAGGGCAAAGTAACAGCTACATTTGCCATTTAGACAGGAGGAAAAGATATCGCAGTAAGGTTGGCCCCAGCGGCTGAAAATCTCCTTTGCCACTGTCTGCTTGAGAGACCACTAGTAAGGTAACAGAACAGACTTGCTCACCCTTCTCCACTAGAACACTGAACATCCCAAGAATGTATGCCGCTACCAAAAAACAATGGGAAGACATGGTGTTCTGGCAAAGAGGGGATGTGAATGTGTTCCCCCTTGTTTGATAATGTAGCATACCACACTCGCGGGTAAGCAGTGCTGGAAAGCCTGCGCTAGGATGATTGCTGTCATCTGTAAGTTACTGATGTGAAATTTGGCCTCTGCATGTGACCATGCATCCTGAAAAGTCTTTCCCTTGAAATGCCCCACCCCCCCATCCTACAAGGGATGCGCCCTTGGTTATTGCAATCTGGAGGATTGGGGAATGGAAGGGTCTTCCTTTCTGCACTGACAGAGAGGTTATCCAACAAATTATTGGCTTCTGCATATTTCAGTGAGATGGATTCAAGCATGAAGTGGACAAAGACTCTGTGACCACTGGACTGACAGCATCCATTATGACATGTTCATAGGTTGGTACTAGGTTATTGGCCCTAGGGCCTATACAAGCCTAGCCATAACAATTCCCTGGCTATTTCTTCCCGCACTATTTACTTCCCTGGACCCCTGTCTAGCAGGGCGACTGACGTGATCCCCAGGGTGAATTTCCTTTTTCCCATCCAATCGTCAAGGTTCCTTTTGAAGAGGGCCAAAGAGGCACTCTGCTTGACATGTATGGGCAGTCTATTCCAGAGTCTGGGGAGTCTCTGGGTCAGGAACCTATCCCTCCGGCATGTTTTGTTTATTGTGATGACAAGGTTTAGATCCCTGGAGTGTGTGGCTCTGAGGTATTGAGATTGCATGTCCAGCAGCTCTGGGTTTGACATGGCCTTGTATGTTAAGCAGAGATTGCCTCTGAATAGACTATGTGACAAGAGTATAGCTGGAGTTTTTTAAGGCGGTCAGCATAGGGCATCTGCTTTAGGCCTGTGATTTTTTAGTGAGATATTTCTGCGGCCTTTCCAGTTGTTGCAGATGTCTTGACAGGTACATATCAAATGGGGCGTTGTATTCTATAATGGGTCTAACGAGGGATGAGTACAGTGGGACAATGACCTCCTTTTTTCTGGATGAAAAGCCCTTAGTGATGAGATGTGCCACATAGGATTTCCTGACTGTTGTGGCGATGTGGTTATTGAAGGTGAGACCACTGTCCACCTGTGTTCCCCAAGTCTCGTCACACTTTTGGTGTTTAGTGTACTCAAGCCTATGTGGTAATTCACGGGTACATGTTTTTCCCAAAGGGGATAACTATACATTTCTTGGCATTGAGCTTGAGCCCATGGCTCTGGCACCAAGCATCTGTTTCTGTAAGGCCCTTTTGTAGAGTATCCACATCATTTTGGAATTCAATAATGGCTCCCAGTTTGCAGTCATCTGCGAACTTTGTTAGCCAGAGTCCCTTAGAGTAGGTCTGTACTTCAGAGAAGTAGATGCTAAACAAGAGCGGTCCCAGGACTGAACTCTGAGGTACTCCACTTGTCGAGCTGGATTTGGGGTCAGCTACTTTTACAGTGTGTGTTCTGTCAGTAAGCCAGTTGGTAACCCATCGAGTGACTCAGGGATTAATGCCCAGCTTAGTAAGTTTATCTATGATTCCAGAGTGGGGGATGGTGTCAAAGGCCTTGGAGAGGTCCAGACAGGCTGTGTGGACTTGCCTTACCCTCATCCACAGCTCTGGAGACTGATTCAAAAAGTCAATCAGGTTCAGGAGACGAGATCGGCCCTTCACGAACCCAAACTGGGTGGGGTCCAGTATTTGAAGGTTGCTAATGTCTTTGTTTATAAGTTCCATGATAATATGTTCCATGGCCTTGCAGATCAGGCTCGTCAGACTGATGGTGCAGTAGTTCCCGGGATCCAAGGTGGATTCTCCCTTGTGGAGTGGGATAACTGTAGCTGTGTGCTACTCAATGGGCATGAAGCCTGAGGTGAGGGTATGATTAAACATGACACTTAGGTAAGGTGCCAGTTCATTTTGTAGTTCATGTAGTACACAGCCTGGGATGTCATTAGTCGCATGGATGCTGTATTCTTAGCTTTGGAGAGTGCGTTTTTTTACCTGTGCGGCTATTACCGGAATTTGGCAATCTTCTGGTATTGAGATGGTCTGTTTAGGGGGCGAGAGGTGGGTGAAGTTGGCACTGAATCGATCTTGCCAGGATATTGGCAATATCCTTGGGATCATTATATTTAATGCCATTCTGTTGTAGCTCAGAGCAGATCTGAGCATTGCCATTTAGATTCTTGACATAGTTATAGAATGCCTTGTGGTTGTCTTTGGAATCTTTGGCCATTTTATTTTCGTAACTAGCTTTGGAGGATTTTATGAGGGATCTCAGCTTCTTACTGAGGCTGGTAAGGGAGTTTTTTGCATTCTGGGATTTTCCTCTTTTCTGCAACAGTTTCGTCCTTTTGTTGTAAAGTTTGTTTATGGCAAGGGACCACCAGATTGGCTTCCTTTTTTTGGAGGACAGGATCTTGGTTCTATTTGGGATGGCACAATTCATGCATGAGTGGATGTGCTTGTACAGTGCCTTAGTGTAGGACTCAGCAGTCAAACTTTCAGTTCCCGTCTGCATGGGTGTCATGAAGTTTGTCACTTCTGACTTGAGTAGCATGAAGTTGGCTTTGGAGAAGTTTTTTATGGAGGTTTCCTTATTGGGGTGGGGTGGGGGTGGGATGTGGATGTTAAGGGTGATTAGCTTATGGTTTGACCTGACCGAGGGGGTGACCACAGGTGTGGAGCATCGATTTCTCATGTTGGTAATGACCAAGTCTTGGATACTGGAGCCCCTGGTGAGACTACGGATTAACTGATCCAGGGCATTGGAATTGATGAATTCCAAGAACTGTTGGGCAAAGGTGTTCGTACATGAGTAGTTTTCCCAGTTAAAATGGCAGGGTAGTTGAAATCCACCCAGTATTAGGGTGTTTGGTTGTATCTTAATATTTTCCAGTATGTTTAGAAAGGTGTAGTGAGAATCTTGGGGCATGGTGAGGGATCTGTAGCAAGATACAATTTGGATTGCAGTCTTACCTAGTGTGTTAGTTGCACCTGGAGAATTTCAGACGCATTGTGTTGGGCAACTAGCCTGGTGGTGTGAATATCCTTGGTGAATATGGACACTCCACCTTTAGTGTTTCGATCCTGGTTTGGTGGCTGAAAAGTGTGTAAGAGTTGTAGCCTGGTATTGCAGGGGTGCTCTGTGGAGCCTTGAACCAGGTCTCGGTTACTGCACAGATATCGATGTTCTCCATTTTTAGGAGTGCCTTAAGAGAGTGCATTTTGAAGTTTAGACTTCTAGCATTAAGTAGCATTACCTTCAGATTTTGCATGCTTGTACCTGTTACGGTGGTGGTTTTGTCTTTTGAACTTTGCCTAAAAAAGGCACTATAAAGGTGGCAATATGTGGCATCTGACTAGTGGTATTAAATCGATGGCAGAGGCCATCACGTCTATCAAATGAAGAATCAATCTTGCTTGTGGACAGGAATGCTGAACCACCTGAGAAGTCACCAACCTTAATGACAACACTCTTGCCACCAGTTGTTTGGCGATTTGTGTTGAGTAGGGCGCACTTTGCTCTTCACATGATTGTTATCCCTAACTGATCTGCAAGACAGAGTAGGAATGCTTGATGCTGTAGCAGTTCCTGGTGGAAGCAGTTAGGACACAATTGTCTAGATATTGGAAGAATTTGATCTCTTGCATTCGTAGGTGAGCTGCTACCACTGCAATACTCTGGATTAACACCCAGGAGGCCTGTGGTGGCCAGAAACAGAGAAATCTCCTGGAGTGCAACTGAATTTTAATAGGGTAGTATGCATTTTGGAGATGTATAAAAGCACATTCAATCATCCTTCCTTAAGAGAGGTAATATGGACCGTACAGTGATCTGGAATTTCAACTATTTTACACACTGACTGAGGCGGATGAGGTCCAGTATTGGCCTGTGGTCCCTTGTCTTTTTCTGGAACTAAAAAAAACCTGGAATAGACTCCATATTCTAATTGGCCCAGAGGGACCTGTTAGATGTCTTTTTCTAGGAACTTTGAAACTTCTGTTGCTGCAGATACAAACTGATCAGGTAGAGTATTGGGAATCCTTGACCTCTTCTTTGGCAAATACAAAAATGGTATGGTATAGCTTTCTGGTGATTACCCTCAACAACCATGTACTAGAAGTTATGTTCTGCCAGGCTTCTGTGTGTAGTTAACTGCCTCTGCCTAGCTTCAGAATGTAGCAGCTCAGTAACCCTTTAGGGGTGCTGATAGAGCTTCTCAGTGAATGGACTACTGAAACCCTGATTATGTGGTCTGTCTCTGCCTCTAGGGTGATGTTCATCATTCAAGTTGCCCCCTCCACCTCAGGTTTGTGTATGAGCGCCCACTCCTTATTCCCAGGAGTGTCATGGTGTTTCCTCCCCACATTTTCTTACTTCTGCTTTAATTCCTACAATAGGATCTTTGTGGAGTGGCGAAATGGATTCCTAAGGCAGACAGGGTCTTGCAGGCTTATTCATTCCTAGTAAGTCTCTCACTTACTTTGGGTCCAAAATCTGTGGTACCATGAAAAGGGGCACTAATGTAGGCTGCCTTGAAGCTGTATGTGAAGTCGCAAAAATGTACCTAGGCACAGCAACATTAAAAGTACACTGCAGGTCTTCTGCCTTAAGAGTTACCAGGATTCTATCTGGTTTCTTAGGGAATGGGTCTTTTCACACCTTCTGTGCCATGAAATCTATCAATGCATCATGAGTGAGGACCACCAAGGACACAGAGCAGCCAGACCCAAAGGCTAAAAAGAACAGAGACTCATTTGAAGGTGTTTCAGTGGACCACCCCCCCCTTCTGCTTCGAGTCTAGGATGTCATCAAATGTGATGCCTTCCAGTGGCATCTGGGGATCCTTCTCCCTCATCCAAATTTATATCCTCAGTGACAAGACTCAGGTGAGAAGTATATGTGCTTCTGTTTGCATGTCTACTTTCTTGGAACATGTCTCTGGGGGTTGTGGTGGAAACAGATTAGAAGCAGACTGGGAACTTGAGAGTCAAGTTGCCTCAAAGCCTGTGGGTACTGACTGCTATTGTCAACCCAAATGAGAGGAATGATGAACAAGCTCCGCTGGGTGTCTGGAAGGATCTGAACGTGGGGCATACACCTGGCTTCTTGGTTCAGCCAAGGTCCCATCCATTCTATAGTCTCAAAAACTGATTGCGCCACTGGAGCTGAGGAAGTACTTCCTCTGTCAACTGACGTGAGAAGTTTCCCTGTTCCAGTGGAGACTGGCTCAGATGAGGACCATGGACCTGAGCTGCAAATTGCTGAGGCACCGAGGGGGAGAAATGTCTCCAAGAACTTTGGGACTGAATCCACAGTTGGCACTCTGACACAGATGCTTTGACTCAGGGACTCATATCAACAACATCAGAATCGAGACAGTAAGGGACGTAGTTGAAGCCGAAGTCTCTTGGACGGCTGGATCCAGCAGAGGTGTGCCAGAAAGGTTAGGACTCATGAGAAGTGGATCATATTCATGGAATAACAGGGTCAATGAGTCTTGCTAATGGTCCTCCTCTGGGGACAATACCAGGAGGACTCAGTTGGATCTGTGTCCTCAAAAATTCTCTCATCATTCAGTCAGCTTTCATTTTTGGGAGACTTCTGGTGCATTTGCCCAGCCTTGATGATGAAGCTACTGATGTCAGTCATGAAGGTAGTTTATGCTGTAAGATCAGTGAATGTAACGGAGGGCTCACCAGCTCTACATAAAAGGTAGCTCTAGGGGAGGGAGTTTAGACTTAATTGGCAGGTGGATCTGACTGCCTCGAAGTTTTAGGTATTGGACCCGATAAACTGGATGGATACAGAAATCTTCGTGATTTTTCTATTCTCTCTTCTTCAGTCCTCTTCTCTACAGACTTGTCTCAAGCCTCTCTCTTCAGGCATGTCCTTATCTTTCTCCTTTCTTTATGGTACTGAGAGAAGCAGAAGTCTTGCTTCAGAAGACATAGTGGAGGACCTTTGTGGCGGAAAGCAAACCCTTTATTAATTTTCCCTCCTACCTTGCATGACTCTGATCCCCAACACAGCACACGTCACAATTTGCTTGCAGGTGAGAGGCACCCAAGCAGTAACCACAAAGGGAACAATGAAAAGTAACCAATCTACTGTCCCATATACACATTTAATACTATTACTGAAGTACCAGAAAGTCTAGACGAAATATTACTAACAGTCTGAAGGACTAAAATGCAAAAATAATACCCAACAGCCTAACCTACAGTATACACCAAAACTGGAGGAGAGGAGAGTAATTTAAATTTGAAAAAGGCTTCACTTATGATTGCAGAAACAGCTCGCAGAAATGTGCCTGGATGAAGAGGTAGCAAATGAGATTTGAAGCAATTCAGACAAGAGGAGGGAGTTGTGGTGTAGGGGAGGAATGAGATTCTCGGACACACAGCTCTGGCAGAAGGCACCCAGTTCGGATCAGACTATTCTGAGCATTTGGGTAGACAACATTGGATCAAAAGATTAGCAGCATTTCTCTAAATTTCAACAAATGCATTATAAAGATGAAAAGGTCTAGGACAGAACCTTTTGGGATGCGGTTGGTTACATTTTGCTTTTTGGAGAAAGCATCATTTATTTTGTTCGATCTCCTGTTTTATAGCTAGTTAGTACTTCATTTAACTACAAAGGGATTGACATTTAACTAAATTAGCTTATTTATGACAGCCAAAGAACCTGACACCATTCTCTACTTGGACATGTCCAGATAAAGTGTGGACAGGAAGTCCTTCAATAAAGGCTTATGCGACCTTTCTGAAGAAGCTACCAAGATTAAGAACACAAGATCTACCCTACAAAAGCTGAACTATGAAGGATCTAGAGATCGCAAATCCTCTGTGTATAGCTGTAATTAGCTCTACAAAAAGACATTACATGACTTTACAAATAAGGCAGGAAGACTGATGGGCCTACACTAAGATGGGTCAGCACAGGGGGTTATATTTTTATTTTAGGGACATTTCTTGGCATTTTTCCTTTTTTCGAGTATATTATCTATCCATTTCTCTCTTCATCCATCCACCCACCCATCCATCCTTTGTTGATTGGGTTAGTCCCATTAAGTTAGCAGCCTCTTTTCAAGGGAGATCCAAGGTCACATTTATATTAGGGGAAACTTGATGACACTGGGGAACATCCCCCCCCTTTTTTTTGTGTGCTAAGTGCCATGGGATCTTTTACATCCATAAGAGATACCACCAACTCAAGCAGACAGGACCTTGCTTTAATGTCACATCTGGAGAATGGGTGGATCTGATCTTGTAATAGGATAGCTGCCATTACAAATCATTTTAAGCCTGGTCAATTTTCCATTTTGTGCAAATTAATCTTACCCATCCCATAGTCGATAAAAAAAAAAGTTATGTACTCACCATAACGTTTCATGTAAGTTGTTCATCTTGCCTTCATTCTTACAGATGGGTTAGGAGCCAATCCTCAGCTCTGAGTCAGCTTACTACAAAGCTCGAGGTCTTCAGACAGCTCGAGGCCAAGTCCCTATCCCAGGATGCACCTTGAGTTACTTCAGATCTGGCTTGCTACCTCTAACAATACCATATGCCATTCTATCACTTTTTTAGGGAAAAAACATAGAAAGACAGAGCAACCATGCTAAAACTAGTATCTCAGTCCTCAAAAACCCTGGAGGGGGGTAGGAGAGTGGGAGGTAAGAATGAAGGCGAGATGAACAACTCAGATGGAACGTTATGGTGAGTACATAACTTCTTTATGTGAAGTTGTTCTATCTCGCCATTCATTCTTACAGATGGGTAGCATCCCAAGCACCACCTTTCTCGGGTGGCTCAAGGGAGTATCAGGACAGTAGAACCAAAGGAGGCCCTGTCCCTGGAGGCCCTATCAATTTTGTAATGAGAGATAAAGGTATGAGGTCTTGACCAAGTGGCAGCTGCACAAATATTGTCTATAGGAAGTCTAGGAGAAAAAGTAGAGGATGTGGACACTGCTCTGGTAGAATGAACCTTAATTTTGTGTTGAAAAGGTAAACTGGCAGCTAAATAAGTGAAAGTGATGCAATCAGATAACCATTTAGATAGTGTTGTTTTTGCCCTGGCATACATTTCCTATAATCTGAAAAGGAAACAAAAAGTTGTTCTGATCTTCTGAACATTCTGGTTCTATCCAGGTAAAATCTGAGCTGTCTGTCATCAAGCTTGTGCAGCATATACTCTAAGTTGTTGGTGTGTTTGGGGAAAAACACTGGTAAATCAATGATTTGGTTAAGGTTAGCCTCGGTACAAACTTTAGCTAAGAATGAAGGATTTGTTCGCAGCAACATTCTGTCAGCATGAAAAACCAAATACGGAGGTTTTATGGACAAGGCCTGTAGTTCGGATACTCTTTGGGCAGATGTGATGGCTACTAAAAAGATAGTCTTCCAAGACAAAAATTTCAAATCAAATGAGGAAGCTGGCTTGAAAGGTGGGAAAATAATGCATAAAAGCATAAAATTTAAGTTCTGTGGGGTACAAGGGGATTTCACTGCTGGTCTGAGGTGGAAAGTCCCTTTGAAGAAGGCTTTGGATAGCTTGTGTGACATTCTGTTCAATCCTTCAATACCAAAATGAAAATTAGAGATGGCGGCAAGCTGTACCCGAATTGTAGCTGCCTCCGCTCCTTTGTTGAAAAGCATCAAAAATTCTAATATAGAGGAAATGGGGGCTCGGTAGGGATCAATGTTATTCTGAGAAGCTCATATAGAAAATCTCCTCCATTTGCTAAGGTAGAACTTCCTAGTGGAGGATTTATGAGAAGATATTAAAATATGCTACGTTTCATTTGAGAGGTTATGGAATCTGGCTATGTTTGGAATTGGAGCAGCCAAGCTGTCAAATTTAGGGAATGAAGGGAGGGATGAAGAGCCCCTGATGAATGCGTCAGAAGGTCTGGAACTGGGTCTGGAATCCAAGGCTCTTTCAACAGATGAAGACGAAGGAAGGGGAACCAAATCTGATGAGGCCAATGAAGGGCTATTAGAATGATGGTCCTTCCCAGGGCTTTTGCTTTCTGTAGTACTGTGGGTATCAGGGGAATTGGTGGGAATCCATAGAGGAGACCCATAGGCCAATCGTGTACAAATGTGTCCCTTGGGGAATCCGGTCAAAGTAGCTTCTGCATTTTGTGTTCATGTGGGAAGCAAAAAGATCGCAAGGCTGGCCCCATCTGCGGAATATTCTCTCCGCTATCTCTTTATTCAATATGATTAAATATAAATATTAAATTCAATAATCTTATGCTTAGGAAACTAAAATACTTATTGAACTTCACCAGTAAGCCATACTTAGAATACAACCGCTCTACCCTGGCAGATGGTGACATACATCCCAACCCAGGACCCTCAAATACTTCTTCTGAAGCCATACCTATTATTCCAAACTCGTCCCATCCATTACCAACCTCTAATGAAAATACTTTACTCATAGGACACCTTAATATCCGAAGTGTCAATAACAAAATTACCCATCTCCACTCTCTTCTTGAATATTACTCCTCTGATATCCTCTGTCTAACTGAAACCTGGTTAAAACCCTTCACTAAAGATAATGAAATCATTCCTCCAGGCTACAACATGCTAAGACTCGACCGCAAAACTCACAAGGGTGGGGGAGTAGCACTCCTATTTAAGACTGAACTAAATATATCCTTAGTACCCTATGATCCCCTGGAGATTACCAAGACTGAACTCCTTATTTCAAAGCTGCAATTGAACCCAAATAAATCCATCTATATTATCTGTATCTACCTACCTCCTGGTAATAACTCTACTACAATAGAAAATATCCTTAGTTGGGCCTCTTCCACCTACCCACAAGAAGCTGTAATACTTGGAGACATCAACCTTGACTGGTCCTCAGTAAACACTAACAACCCAGCCTCTCATATTAATCTTCATGGCTTTACTCCGACAATAAATACCTCTACTAGGATTAATAAACCTAATAACAAAGAAAGTATTCCAGATTGGATTCTTGTCAACAAACCGCAACAAAAAATATCAAGCCGGCACCTTGCCTGATGACATTAGTGACCATAATCTAACCTATATCATAAGACAGAAGAATGCCACTATTAATTCCCCAACCTTTAGGACCTCACGTAATAATAAATACTTCAACCCTATCCTATTTAAAACTGAACTAAATGCCTGTAACTGGAACCCGCTGAAAACACTTCCTCTTGAAGAAGCTGTCCAATACTTTAACACCACATTCTTAACAATCCTAGACAATCATGCGAAAAAACGTACCATCAGAATTAAATCTAAACCAGCCCCCTGGCTATCTAAGGAAACAAGACAAAAAATGTTACTCAGAAACAAATCTTGGACAAAATGGAGAACTAGCAAATCTCCCTTAGATCAACAGACCTTTAGACACTTAAGAAACAGTACCAAAAAAGCTATTCTCTCTGACAAAAAAAACTACTATAGTAATCTCCAGCAAGTGAATCACAATAATCCCCAAAAATTCTGGTCAACACTAAATATACTTCTTCACCTTGGACAGATTACCACTCCTTCCCCCTCAGGGTCTGAAAAGAATTCTTCCCATGAAACTGCCAATGCTTTCAACTCATTCTTTACTGATACTATTAATTCACTGGCCTCTCACCTTTCCATTGACAATTCTAGCATCCCTGATCTTGCATCTTCTACTCTACCAACCTTTAGATTACAACCCATCTCCACCACCTTTATACAAAAATGTATCCATAAACTTAAACCATGTACCCCCTCTGCTGACCAACTTCCATCAGAATTCCTTCAAAAAGCAGACAATGAAATAGCCTATCCCATATCCATTCTTAACAGAACTATTAATGAAGAAACCATACCTGACATCTGGAAAATCTCTCACATCATACCCTTACATAAAGGAGGTAACTCCAATGAATATTCTAATTACAGGCCTATAGCTCTCCTGTCTCCACTAGCAAAAATCATGGAAAAATGTGTTCACTATCAGTTAATGAACCACTTAACAAAAAACAACATTCTTACTGTCAACATGGCTTTAGGCCTTTTCATAGTACTACCACCGCTCTCCTCTCCTTTACAGACTTTATAAACAAGAACCGCAATAATAATATCCTTTCTTCAGCACTCTTTATTGACCTGTCCAAAGCCTTTGATATGGTCAACCACCCCCTCCTCTTAAAGATTCTGGAATCTCTTTCCTTAGAACCTAAGGCTATCCACTGGTTTACTTCCTATCTCACTAACAGGAAACAGGCTGTCCTCTGGGATAACAAACTCTCTTCTCTTCTCCCAATTTCACCTGGTGTCCCCCAAGGCTCTATTCTCGGACCGCTTCTATTTTCCCTCTTTATAAATGACTTACAAGTAGCTATTCCCCAAGCTACATGCATACAATACGCTGATGACTCCACACTTATTTGTTCTGCAAAATCCATTTCCGAACTTCAAACTATTACTCAAAATGTATTTACCAAAGTTGAAACATGGTTCCTAAAACGTTGCCTACTTTTAAACGCAAAAAAACAAAACTCCTTCTCTTTAAACCCACTACTAGGTCCCCCACATTAGACTTCACTATCTCATCTAATAATGGAACCCTTATATCACCCAATTCTACTACTAAGCTGCTAGTGATTGATAAGAATCTTACCTTTGACTGTCACATCAATAATACCATTAAATCTGTAAACAGGAAACTGGGCTCCCTCTATAGAATTAAAACATTCTTAACCCCTGCAGCCAAAGTTACTCTTGCCCACTCTCATCTTATTTCCACTCTTCTCTATGCCTCACCAATTTATACTAACCTGAAGAAAAATAATCTCTCTAAACTGTCTAACACTTACAATAGTATAGCTAGATTTGTTACTGGTAATCAATTCAGAACTCACCACTGTCTGAGCCTACAGCAACTTAACTGGCTTGAACTAAACATGTTGCTTCTTTCCCAACTTACCTTTGTCCAAAGAGCTTTCTATCAACCTAATAACACACCTGTACTGGCAAACCTTTTTACCCCTTACTCTAACCTTAATTCTCTTTGCTCTTCAAGCAAACTTCTAGTAACTTTAACCAAATCTAATACCCTTGCTGGTGACTCCCTTTTCTCGAACACCATTGGTAAATACTGGAATCAACTTCCTACTGAACTTACTTCCATTCCATCTCCTGTTCTTTTTAAACAAAAACTTAGAATTTACCTTAAAAATCACGGGATATGTCCCTGCTGTAACCCTGACTAAAACTCTAACTTCCACAGTTTCCTCTCTCTTCTCTCCCCCTCTCCTTTATACCTTTGACTTACTTCCATGGCATACTTCCTCCACTTTATATGGACTACCCCTCATCTATCCTTCCTCCATATGGTAACATCTCTTTTTGCTGATAGTCTATAAATCTAACAAATCTGCCTTCTCTTTCTTTTATAGATTTTCTATTCTTCTTATACTTTCTTTTTATGTTCCTAAAATATTAAATAATGTTTAATAAGTTGCTCGTTTTTATGTCTGGGATGTTGAATTCCTAAGTTTTAATAATGTACATTGTCTATATCCCACCAGATTTTACTCTGTTATTTTGCATACTATGTATCTGTTTTGTCTATATGTGGAGCTTTTCTCCCTGGGCTTCTGCTGAAAATGGAAATATATCCAGTTAGACTAGCCCGGTTAACAAATGTAAAATAAAATAAAAAATAAAATAAATACATTTATTGAGGGACCACTCGTGAAGCAATAAAATTGCCCTGCTCAAGTCTGTCTGCAATCACGGATTTCCCCGGGATGTGCATTGCTATCAGAAAGCGCTGGGTGGATGTAGCCCACTGCCATACTCTTAGGACATCTCGACAAAGGGGATAGGACCTGGTTCCTCCTTGCTTGTTCAAGTACCAGACCACTGACATGTTGTCCATCTGAATCGCAATTGTCCCCAGAGGGAGAGAGTCCTGAAAGTACTGCAACGCCATGAGTACCTCTCTCATTTCCAGGACATTGATATGCAGATGTGTCTCGATCAGTCGATGCACATTGGGCTGTTCTTCCCTGAAAATGCCCCCCACCTTATCAGGGAAGTGTCCGTGGTCACTGTGGCTGATGGTGAGGGTAGGAGATAAAAGGACAACCTATCATTACTTGGAGAGGTCAACCACCACCGAAGATCCTTTTTACATGTGTTTGTTACAATAATGAGAGGAGACACTGGGAGCTCTTGATAAGACCATTGTGTGAACAGCAGCCACTGCAGAATCCGCGTGTGACCCAACGGAATCGCTATTATTGCAGCGGCCATCATCCCTAACAACTTTAACACTTCTGATGCTGGAACCTTGTCTCTGGATATGATGGACTGGATTTGCTGACGAAGTAGTAATATCCTTTCTGATGGCAGTTTTAAAGTGGTAGTGGTGGTGTTCAATTCTGCTCTGATAAAAACGATATATTGTGATGGTGACAAGGCAGATTTTTCTGAATTTATGGTAATGCCCAGTTGACTGCAGAGAGAAAGAGTGGTGTCCCTGGCTTGTATTAGCTGATGCCTGGTGGTGGCGGTGGAGAGCCAATATAAGTACGGAAACACCTGGAATCACAAACGCCTCAGGTGAACTGTGACCACTGCCATACATTTGGTGAACACTCTGGGGGCTGTAGTGAGAACAAAGGGCAGGGCTCGAAAATGGTAATGATTGGCTCCCAGCCAGAAGCGCAGATGATTCCTGGATGGTCTGGCCATTTTTATATGGTAGTACACATCCTGGAGATCTATCTAGCACATCCAAATGTCTTTCCCTAAGAAGGGAAGTATCGACTGAAGCATGACCATCCGGAACTTCTCTTTCTTGACAGATCTGTTTAGTCTGCTCAGGTCCAAAATAGGTCTCCAGTCCCCTGTCTTTTTTGGAACTAAAAAGAATCTTGAGCAAGTTCTGGATCCTGTCTGGTTTGCTAGGACTGGTTGGATGACACACTCCGCAACATTTGGACATCTACTGTTGCTTGTTCCCTGTAACTGGGTGAAACATCTGGGATTTTTGTTGTCAATGGAGCGGGGATGGCAAAGGGAATGAAATATCCTCTGGAAACTATACTTTGTACCCAGTTTGTTATTTTGAGCCAGGCGTCTGGATACAAAGATAAGCAACCCCGACTGCCTCCACAGTAGGAGGGTCAGGCCTCCTTTCAGGGGCGCTGATAGGGCTTCCGAAAGAACTGGTCTCTGTTGCCCTGGTTTTACGGACCCCCTCTGCCGCGAGGGTGGCATCTTTTATTATTGCCCCTTCCTCTGCCCCTGGGGAGGGGTTCACCACGTGTGTCCAGAAAGGCTCCTTGGGCTTTTCAGAACCACATCTTTCCTCCCTTTTGACCCTTGGGGTAGGGTGTAGTAGGAGAGGAAAACCTGACTCCGACAGCAGAGTCCTTCCTTCCTGCTCACACCTGGTCAATGTTTCCTTAACTTTGGGCCTGAAAAGGGACGAGCCATCAAAAGGGGTGGTGACAAAAGATGACAAAGGGCTCCACAAAGGAACATAAGTGCATCCAGGAGCGTCTCCTCAGAGCAATTCCTGTACCCGGTGCCCTACTCGTTCCATCAGCTACATATGAGATGCATGGACGAGTTCAATATGGAATTAAGGGAAGCAAGCTGGGAGGCAACTTTATCTGAAGCTCCTGCAGCTACTGTACCCTGAAGAGCATCTCCAAGCTCTTTTAGGAGCTCTCTTTGCAGTCTTGTGAAATGTGTAAGATAGTTCAGTGAACGCATGGCAAAAGTCGTTGAACTGTATCTATCCATGATCCTAGAGTCTCTGTTAGGAGGACGGATAGAAGGTTCTGACATTTCCTTTTTGGTGGCTGCTGCCACCACCATGCCATCAACCGGCACTCCCTTATTGAGAAAAGATTTATCCTGAGGGACAAAAATAAATTTATTGGGCCTCCTAGGGACAGGCTCCATGGTGTCCGGAGACTCCCACACCCTTCGTGAGACCAGCTCCAAGAGGTGAAGGGTTGAGACCTGAAAGCCTTCAGGAGAACAGACATCTTCAGTAGGGTTGGTGGATTTCCAGCCACCACTCTGCTTAAGGATTTCTAATATATCTGCAAATGAGATCTTTACAAGGGGACCCGTGGGGACCCTTCTTATTCATCAAAGTCAGTGTCAGATGTGAGAGACTCCTGCAGGGAGTCTAGGTACTTCCTCTTGCAAATTCTCTTCCTGGAAACCTCATCAGTAGGAACTTCCGGTGAGGTCTCGGAAGAGCAGGGGCCAGCCAGTGGGGCTTCCGGAGGCTCAGGGTGTCTACGTTTCAAAGGGATCTGTGAGGCAGAAGTGGACACAGGCACTTTTAGGGAGGAGGTAGTTGGTCCTGAAGTTGTGGATGTCCTGGGAGACATTACTCTCCTCATGGCTTCAAAAGCACCTCTGCTCCGATGAGAAGGAACTGCTGGATCCGAACAAACAACCGATCCCCTCAGCACCGGAACAGTGGGCTCTGAACCAGAGGTAGGAGCCGAACTTATCCGAGCCGAGGCCCTGAGTGGCAAAGTCGGATCTGCCAGCTGCCAGGTCAGTCCAGACTATCCTCCTTGGACCCGACCGGAGTGTGTCGCCTCATAGACTCCTCGATGGCGGCCGAGGAAGTCTGAGTAAATGGAACTGATGGCATTGGAGCAGGCATCGGCTCCTCCGGCTCTGATGGACCGGTACGGCTCGGAGGAAAAGAAGTCAATGGAAAAACAGCTTTCGGTTCCGAAACAACCTCAGTGGAGCCAATAAAAATTTAGCAAATGCCGGTGTCTGTAGCAGTTTCTGCACCACATGATCCACATCCAAATCGGACAGGCTAATCGATGACTGAGATGAATGTATGGAGGGTGGTACCAACTGGAGAATAGGAGAGTTTAGTACTTCGGAGACCAGTTCCAGGACTGGTTACTGGCTCCGAAAAAACAGGATGCTCGGCTCCGAAGGCTGTAGAGCCGACCTCGACGGTTTGTTGGATTTTAGCGTGGTTGCCCCACAGCAAGGGGTTCTCCTGTTCGATTCTCGGCTGGAGCGCCTTCTGTGTGGAGTCTGCATGTCCACCCTGCAGTCGAGTGATGTTAAAGACATGCACATAGGTGCGTAAGTGAATGGGTGTGCCTTCCTTGATGGTTGTGCTTTGGGCTGGCACCTCGGCACCGTAAAAATCCACTGCCAATCAATAGTGGACTGGAGTTCCGCTGTGGTGACCTCTAACCGGGAAAAGCTGAAAGACCTTACTTTATATATGTCGTGGTGGTGCAGCAGTTAGCATTGTCTCCTCATAGCAAGAGGCTCTCCCATTCGATTCTCAGCTGGAGTGCCTTCTGTGTGGAGTCTGCATGTCCTCACCGTGGTAGAGTGACGTTAAAGACATGCAGGTAGGTACGTGCGTGAATGGGTGTGCCTTCTTTGAAGGCTGGGCTGGCAACTTGGCACTGTAAAAATCCACTGCCAATCATTAACGGACCGGAGTTCCACTGTGGCGACCCCTAACCGGGAAAAATCGAAAGACATTACTAGATGAAGAAGCCTTAGAAGACTTCAAAGACTTAGGAGACTTGCTAGATTTATCCTGGTCAGTCAAAGCATCCTGAAAAGAAGATTTTAGAAGTCCTCCATCAGTTTTCTTTTCCTTTCCTGTAGGACTCTGCTAGAAAAGGAATGGCAAATGGAGCAGCTCTCTTGCAAGTGCAAGGCTCTGAGACAATAAACACAATTTACATGACTGTCACGGACATCTTTTGTCCACACTTTGGACATTTTTTAAACCCAGACTTGGGATGTTTTGTCTTTTTCTTGGTCAGCCATGTTAATACCAAAAATATCTAACTGTACACCAACAGACTGTAGTATCAAAGAAGAATGCGCGCGCACACAAACTTTAGCAATCTTAAACTACAGTAATTAGCCCTTAAAAAACAATGGGCTGTATATGAATAAATGCAATCTAATTATAACTATCTAAATACACTCACACACACAATGTCTAATGTTTATAGAAGCTTATTAAACACTACAAAGCTATATAAAACTATCCTAATATTTTTATAAAGGCACAGCAAAGAAGGGAAAGGGAATACTAAAGACGTATAAAAACAGAAGGCCAAAGGGAGTAAGAGAACTATCTGATTTTAAAGCCATCAAAGATCTAAAGTTATAACTATCAATAACTATTAATATGCAAGACAAAATTTAGAAATTTCTTTTAGAAAAAAGCTATACTGGCCCAAGCTCTGCTAGGAAACCTCCGTCCTGTTGCAGTGGCAAACTAGATCTGGGGTAACTCAAGGTGCATCATGGGATAGGATTTGGCCTCGAGCTGTCTGAAGACCTCGACCTTTGTAGTAGGCCGACTCGGAGCCGAGGATTGGCTCCGAACCCATCTGTAAGAATGAACGGCGAGACAGAACAACTTCACATCAAAAGTTATGTACTTACCATAATGACAGATCCATGTTGTCCAATTTTCATTCGGTTCAACCATGCACCAATTCTGTAGATTTTTGGTTCCAGGAGTCTGACTCCCTTGTTACCCTCAATTCCCTCAACTCTGCCTTGCCTCAAATTGAGTTTGCCCCAGTAAAATAATCCACAGCAGTTACATTCAAAACTCAACCAAGCATACAGGTACAAAAGTAGGACTGGAAAACAGTCAGTTCTGTGCACAGATGGGGTGTGCAAGACAACTGCCCAGTCACCAGAAACCCATTTGTGTCAGTCTTGCAGGAGGGAGGTTGAACCACACAAAAGTCAGACAACATGCATCAATATGGTAAGTACATAACTTTTGTATCCAGTGTTGTCTATTTTTATCCAATTTAACCATGGGACAGATTCTCAAAACTGTTTTACCTGGGTGGTATCAAGGAAGGACATTCCTGAGAATGGTGGAACCAAAGGAAGAGCTTGATTTGAACCGTACATAACCGTTTATAATGAGGCATAAAACTGAACCGTTGATCAAGTTGCTGCAGCATTTGGCCATTGCCCTTGTGGAAAGAATTTTACATTTACATTGTAGAGACAAGCCGTCTGATAACCATCGGGAAAGAGTAACCTTAACTGTTTTGCCTAAATAAGGTTTTGAGAAAGCAAACAACTGATCAAACTTCCTGAATTACTTGGTCCTACGAAGATGGAACCTAAGCTGATGAACATTCAGCGTATTTAAAATGTATTCATCTTTGTTTGAGAACACAGGGAAAAAGACTGGTAGATTTATTTGTCAAGGAAGGATGTGTTCGTTCTCAAGGACACATTGCCTTTATGGAATACCAGATGGGAAGGCTTACAGGAAAGTGTTTGCAACATAACAGTCAGCAGAAAAATTGTTTTTCAAGACAGAAATTTCAAATCAACTGATACTGCTGGTTTGAAAGGGGGTTAAGTTAATAACAGCAGCATGATAGTAATATTCCAGGAAGGTACTGGATCTCTGATAGGTGGTTGTAGGAGAAAAGTTCCTTTCAAAAATGTTTGAGAGACTCTTAAGGAAGCTACAGAATTGTCGCACTGCCCTATCTGGAAATTTCAGATTGTAACCAACTGCACTTTGATACTGGAATAACTAGAGGTGCTCTGGAAAAGATCAGACAAGAATTCTATTATGGAAAGAACTGCAGCAAAAAAGGAGTCTAAACCTTTTGATATAACCCTAATTGAAAATCTCTTCCATTTGCTATGGCAGATCTTAGTGGGCTGTTTTTGAGAGGTCAATATGATCTGTACACCCAAAACGGACGGTCTGGCTAAGGTTAGAAGAGAAGGTATCAAGTGGTTAATTTTGCAGATCTCTGGTCAGGGGGAGGCAATCTAGTCAGGTGCGTTAATAGGTTTGGATACTGATCCAACATCCATGGCGGATGCACTAGTATTGGCCACAGGAAGGGAAACCACAATTGCTGAGACCAGGAGCAAGAAAGCTAACTCTGGCCTTGGACATCCTTGCTTTCTAGATGAATTTGTTCATTAAGGGCAATGGGGAAAGCATAAAGGAGACCTGGGGGCCAACTGTCGACCAGAGCATCCCTCAATGATTGTCCCATGGAGGGATAAGGGCAAAGTAACTGCTGCATTTGTTGTTTAGGTAGGATGCAAAGAGACTCCAGCAAGGTTGGCCCCAGTGATGAAAGATCAAGGTTGTCACTGCTGGATTGAGGGCCCACTCGAGGCATTACGGATGGCTGTCCGCTAGTACATGGACTTTCCCAGTATATATTTTATCAGAAAGTGATGAGAAGACATCACCCATTGCCAAATTTTCACGGCCTCTCAACATAGGGGATAGAAGCATGTGCCTCCCTGTTTGTTGACGTACCAGATTACTGACATGTCTGACTGCAAAGACATCACATCCTTGGGGGGAAGACATCCTGGAATGTCTGCAATACTAGGAGGACTGCCATCATCTCCAAGATACTGACCTCTATATGTGACCATGTTACCTTGGACTATCCTTCCTTTGAAATGCCCCCTTCCCCATCCAAGAAGGGAGGTATCCATGGTTACTACAGTCACACTTGGATCCATTTGGAATGGATGTCCTTCTGTCACTGAAGGAGATTTTATCCACCAGGAGATGCTCTGTCTGCAGATTTCAGTGATGTCAGTTTTCATATGCAGCTGATGAACATTTTAAGATCACTGCACAGCTATGGTCCACTGAAGTACATTCATGTAAATCCTGGCTAGTGGAACCATTAGAATTGCAGAAACAATTATACCTAAAAGATGAAGAATCAGTCTTACTGGAGCAGATGGACGTTGGCGTACTTGCATAGCAGTGAGACACAAGAGCAGTGCTATACAGTGGGCAAGTCTACTGATTTGTAGAACTGAATCCAGACGACATCTAATAAATTCAATTTGTTGTGTCGGGGTAAGATGACTTTAGGGTAGGCTGATTGTGATCCCTTGATCTTGCATTATATGGATCAGAAGGTCCAGATGATTCAATAGCAGATAGCTTGGGATAGCAGTTAATAGCCAATCATCGAGATAAGGAAAGCTTGGATCCCCTAGCAGGTAAAGATGCACTGCCACCATTGCCAGTATCTTGGTAAATACCATAGGTGCCGTGGTGAGACCAAAAGGCAAGGCTCTGAATTGATGACTAGCCTCCAGCCAGAAACTACGGAATGTCCCTGGATGCTTCTCTATCTTTACATAATAGCATGCATCCTGGAGATCTATGGAGCACATCCAAACATCCCTTCCTCAGTAGTGCCAAAATGGATTGAACTGTGACCATCTGAGATTTTGTCGGTCTTACAAATCAGTTTAAATGACAGATCTAAAATGGGTCTGTTTTCTTGGGTACTAAAATGAACATTGAGTAGATTCTGGATTCTAACTGAACTTTGGGGATTGACTGGATGGCATTTTCTAAGTAGTGTGGAAACCTCTGCAGATGAGAGTTCCCACGGACTTGATGGAATATTCGGAACATTCGTTTTTACTGGAGGAAGGGAAAAGGGAATTAAATCTCTGGAAATTATGTTTAACACCCAAAATTCTGTTATATTTTGACAGGTGCGTGTGTGTGGGCACGCGTGTGGTTAATCCCCCCCCACCCCCACCCGAACTACCTCCAGAGTGCAGCAATCAGGCAACTTCAGGAGTGCAGACAGAGCTTCCCTGTGAAGGGAATGAGAAAGCCCTGGTTTTGCAGTCTTCCTCAACTTCTAGAGTGACATCCACTGTAGTTACTTCCTCCTCTGCCATGAGATGGTCCATCTCCAGGACTGTCATAAGAACTCTGACTTTCAGAACCACATTTTGTTTCTAGCCCTTTGATTTCTAGAAAAGGTTCTCTGTGGGGTGGAAACATGGATTCCCACTGCAGATATTTTTACCATCTTGCTCACTCCTGGTTAATGTCTCTCTTGCTTTGGGTGTGGAACCATCAAAGGGGTTAACAAAAAATGTCTTGACTTCCTGCAAAATAAAGACGCATCTAGGTGTACCAACACATGGCAGAAATGGTACTGCCCCCCAGGTTGTGCCATCAGATGCATTGGAAACCCGTGGGATGGCTATGTTGGAGGCAGACTGGAGGGTAGAAAACTGGGAGTGTACGGTTTTCTGAACATCTGCAGGCAGGTTACCAGAGAGACTTGGAAAGCTCTTTGGTCAGGTGTCTCTGGAACCTAGTAACTCACGCCAAATAATTCAAAGCTCTAAGTGTGAAAGTCGCTGAAGTGTACATCTATTTTCCAGACTGTTTTATGGTCCTAGACTCCCTGGTAGGGGGACAGACCAAGGAACTTTTATCAGACAGTTACTTTTTAGTGGCTGCCTCTACCACCACAGCATCCACTGGCAGATCTGTGCTCCAATGTTTCCTTTCTTTTGCTGGTGCCCACAACCTGTCAGTTTTTTTAGGATTGGTTCCATCACATCAAGGTCCTTCAATGCCCATTGAGCCATGAGGTCAATGAGGAAGTCAATAGTACCACCCAGGATGATGATGAGCCGGAACCAAAGGCTTTCAGGAACAGAGACTCATCTGGTGAAGGATTTTCTGTGGACCATTCTTCTCTCTGCTTCATCAATTCAAGAATCTTACAGAAGGTGACATTTTCTGAGTGGGGTCTAAGGAAGCTTTCACTTTCATTCAAGTCCACGTCTTCAGTAAAAAATTCTGGAGAAGGGTTTATGTGGTTTTGCTTGCATGTCTGTGTCTTATGGATCGGTTGCAGTGGAACATCAGAAGGTACTGAATCAGAATGAAAGCTAAAGTAGCATGCAGCCTCAGAAGCCTGCATTACAGATTGCCCCTTTCTGACAGAAAGATGGGAAGTAGAAGCAGAAACTTACCAGGGTTTGAATAGAACCAAGCTGGATGGAATCGTCTTTTCCCTTGGTATTGATATGGCCCTCTCAAAAGTCTTGAAGGCCAAGGGCATCATTGGCTCCACAGGCTTATCTGCAGATGGAACGGATACCTTGTCAATGATGGGTCTCAACCCAGAAGCTAACCTTGGATCAGAGGTATCGATGGCAGAGGCCTTGGGGGGGGGGGCAGTTCTGTTAGCTTTGGTGTTGGCCCTCCCCTTGAAACCCCACAGAGCAGCTTCTGCTTCAGGTCTCTTCCAGAGCCAAACACATCGGAGTTGAGAGGAAGTGATGCTATCAGAGTTAAGGAAGCTTGGACTGTTGGCTCCGACAAAGCCACCTCTGGCCAAGTCGGATCCAAGGTATTTGGGTCCGAAGGGCAGGCTGCGACTGGAAAAAAATTAGGAGGGGCAGCTGGACCAAGACTTGGTACATTCCTAGGGGATGGCACAGAAAATGCCTAGCTGGATTTGCATTATAAGAAGCTTAAGCATTATTCTGTCAATGTCTTCTTTGGACAGGCTTCTAGATGACTGGGTAGAAGCCACTGAAGGTGGTCTCGAATACATCCTCTTCTGGAGTTTTGGGGAATGTAGCCTTGGACTCAACAAATCCAGAGAGAAACGTGACCAAGGAGGAGAGGGACGGATCCAAGAAACTGCCAGTTCAGACAATCCAGTATTTTTCACATCTGGCCCTGACGTCACTGTCTGGATCCAGGGAATGCTTCCTTGATTTCTCAGAATCCACTTTAACTCAGACTTGTCTTTATCTTTTCCTTTTACTTTCTCTTTTTATTTGTCCTTATCCTTTTCTTTTTGATTATCTTTGGATCTGCTCCTATCTTGCTTACTGGCTGGAGAAGCAGCATACATGAGGTAAAAGCAGTAGAAACTTAAGAACCTTGTCTGTGGAGGGAGGAAGCCTTTAACCATGAGCTTTTTCCCTTATCTGGAGTGCCCTGGAACTGAAGGAGGCACAAACTTGATACTGGGTATTGAGGTGGGCAGCTCCCAAATATACACACAAGGTATGGGGATCCTGATGGCACAAAAAATGCAGAGCTGGATTTGTATTCTAAGAAACTTGCGCATCATCCTAATACAAACACTCCAGTCATGGGCAATTTTAACTATCCCTCCACTGACTAGGAAACTTGCACGCGTACTAAATTGCTCGCACAAAGGTTCCTGGAAGCTGTTAACACTAATGCCCTGGAACAAATAGTATGCAACCCCACAAGAGGCTCAAATATTCTCAACCTGCTCCTCACCAACATGGGTGCTCGTTGCACCACCACAAGAATAAGACCCTCACTAGTTAAATCTGATCACAAATCAGTCACATTTGAAGTAGTTCTAACACCTGAACCAGTGTTAGGTGAAATCAAGCTAAAAAATGTCACCAAAGCTAATTATACCCTCCGAAGGGATGGCATAAATAACTTCCAAACTCATGTTCCCACAGATGGCATTGACAACTACACTAAGGTATACACAAATGCCCAAACATGTATACAAATGTACTGACATAACTGTACCTGACAGCATCAAAACAAGATCCTCAAGAAAAAAACAAGCCTCCCTGGTAGACATCTAACATTAATAAGTTATACAAGAGGAAGAAGCTGCAGTCTAAGAATAAAAAAAGAGAGGTCCCAGCACTGAAAAAACACCCTCCTCTGCTTGAACAAACAAATAAGACACCTTGTAAAATCCTCCAAGGGCAACTTAAAAAAACATTTAGTAACCATAGCTAAGGAAGACCATAAGGCATTCTTCACCTATATCTGTAACCTAAAAGGTAGGACACAGAGGTGTGCTGAACTAGCTGTAGATGGCATCACACACTGATCTGGCAAAAAAGCTAATCTATTAGCTGACAAGTTTGGCAAACATTTCATCCCATCCCCTCCTAACATTCCACAAAACATTCCCTCTACATCACCCCCACCTTGCATCTCCAATGAGTAAGTCATTAATGTTCTCTCTAAGACCAAAGTCACAGTCTCTATGGGACCGGATGGCATCCCAGGTTCTGTTTTATATGGTCTAAAACATGAGTTAGCAACTCCATTAGGTACTACCTTCAACCACAGTCTAATTATTGGTTTTGTCCCTGCAGAATGGAAAACAGCAACAGTCATCCCCCTTCATAAAAGAGGTATAGCAACAGACCCTGGGAACTACAGACCCATAGGCTTAACCAGCCTCATCTGTAAAAGCCATGGAATGAATCATCATGGACCTTATAAATAAGGATACAGGTGATCTCCAAACCCTTGATCTGAAACAGTTTGGTTTTGTCAAACGCATGCATACCTGTTAAACCTGGTGGACTTCTTTGAAAGTTGCCAAAGTCATAGATGAAGGCAAATCTGTGCCTACAGCTTACCTTCACTTAGCCAAGGCCTTCCACACAATCCCACATTCGGGCATCTTTGATAAACTCTCCCCGTTGAATATCAACCCTTATGTTGTCAGGTGGGTTGCTAACTGGCTCACAAACAGATCACACAGTCAAAGCTGGGGACTATCTGAACCAGACCATCTCTCAGCATTGGTGTTTCACAGTGGTCAGTGCTGGGCCATCTATTGTTTGGAATATACTTCTCAGAAGTTCAGGCCAAACAGAGGGGCTGTGGCTGACTAAGTTTGCTGACAACTGCAAATTAGGTGCAATCACTGAATCTTCAAACAATGTCAATATACTTCAAGAGGGACTTGGATTAACCAGTGACTGGTGCCAAAGCCATGGGCTCAAACTCAGTGCTAGAAAATAGAAGTTATGTCCTTACCATAACGTTCCATGTGGAGTGTTCATCTCGCCTTTGTTCTTACACATGGGTTCGGAGCCGATCCTCGGCTCCGTGCCGGCCTCTTGCAAGCTCTGCATCGAGAAGAAGCTCGAGACAATCTAATACCCACAATCCCCCTCTGCCTTTACCTCAGATCTAGTTTGCAAGCAAACCAATCTACAGAATAGCACACTCATGCTTACATCACATATGTACAGAAAGAATCTACACATAACTATATATATATAAGCCAGACAGACATATATAAATATATATATATGCCAACTATGTACACAATATTGTAACAGTAGCAGAATGCTCCTGGCCAGGCATCAAAGAACGTTCTTCCTAAGGGTGGGAGGGTGGGACTGTAAGAACAAAGGCGAGATGAACACTCCACATGGAACGTTATGGTAAGGACATAACTTCTATATGTGATAGTGTTCAATCTTGCCGTTTGTTCTTACACATGGGTAGCGTCCCTAGCTCCTTGTTCCTGAGGAACTCACGGGAGGACGTTCTTGAGCACAGTGGAACCAAAGGTTGCCCTGTCCCTAGAAACCTTGTCTACCTTATAATGAGAAATGAATGTATGTGGTTTAGACCAAGTAGCAGCTGCACAAATAGCGTCCAGTGGTAGGCGGGCTGCATGAGCCAAAGATGTAGACACTGACCTTGTGGAATGTCCTTTGGGTTTGTGTAACAGGGTTTGATTTGAAGAATCGTAGACATAGATTATACAATCCGTTAACCATTTAGAAAGAGTTCTTTTGGTAACTGCAAGTCCTTTCCTGCTATCAGCAAAAGTCACAAAGAGTTGATCTGTTTTTCTGTGATCTTTTGTTCTATCCAAATAAAATCTTAGCTGTCTGTGAACATCTAATTTGTGTAACATATACTCCATTTTGTTGGAGTGGTTTTGAAGAAAGTGGGTAATTCAATGGACTGATTAATATTGTTAATAGAACACACTTTAGGGAGGAAGGATGAATTGGTTCAAGAGAAACTCTGTCAGAGTGAAAGATCAAATACGGGTGCTTGATGGAGAGAGCCTGAAGTTCAGATACTCGCCTAGCGGAAGTAATGGCTACCAGAAAGAGAGTTTTCCAGGATAAAAATTTTAATGGGCAAGAAGAGGCAGGTTCAAAAGGGGGCAACATTAATTTAGATAGCAACAAGTTTAGACTCCAAGGTGACGTAGGAGATCTGACCGTGGTCTAATATGAAAAACTCCTTTTAAAAAGGCTTTACAAAGTCTGTGAGCCATAACAGGAGCTCCACATTCTTCCACATGGAAATTCGAAATGGCAGCCAATTGAACTCTTAGTGTAGCAGGAGAAGCACCCTGATGGAATAAGTCTGTTAAGAACTCTAAGATCTTATTCAAAGGAGCTATAAAAGGATCCACATGGTGTGTATTCGCCCAGAATACAAATCGCTTCCATTTGCTAGCATATGTCTTAGTAGTGGAAGCTTTATGCAAAGCCACCAAAATATCCTGGACTGCTGGTGACAAAAGATCAGACCTGGCTAAGTTGGGAATTGGAGCAGCCAAGCTGCTAGATGGAGGGACAGAAGCGCGCTATGGGGAACCCCTGACGAGTGAGTCAATAGGTCTGGCTCTGGGTCCAGAATCCAGGGTCCCCGAATGCAGTGTATCTTCAGGAAGGGAAACCAAATTTGACGAGGCCAGAATGGGGCAATGAGGATTATCGTCCTGTGTAGGTTCTTGGCTTTCTGGAGAAACTTTGATATCAGAGGAAATGGGGGAAATGCGTACAGGAGTCCCGGGGGCCAATCGTAAACCAGTGCATCCCTGGGGACTTCCCCTGGAGGGGGTAATAGGGCAAAGTAGCTCCTGCATTTGGCGTTCATTGGAGATGCAAACAGATCGCAGGAAGGCTGGCCCCACGTGCGAAAAATCCTTTTCGCCACTGATTGTTTTAGGGACCACTCGTGCGGTAACAGAATTGCTCTGCTCAGCCTGTCGGCTATGACGTTGGATGACCCCGGGATGTGCGTTGCTATTAGAAAGCGACCCGTGGACTCCGCCCACTGCCAAATTCTCATGGCCTCTCTGCATAGCTGATAGGACTTGGTTCCCCCTTGCTTGTTTATGTACCAGACTACCGACATGTTGTCCGTCTGAACTGCAATAGTCCCTAGAGGAAGAAGGGGAGCAAAGTGTTGCAACGCTAGAAACACTGCCCTCAACTCTAGAACATTGATGTGCAGATTGTACTCCAAATTGGTCCATTCGCCTTGGACTGTCTGTCCCTGAAAGATGCCCCCCCACCCTATCAGGGAAGCGTCCGTGGTCACTGTAACTGTGGGTGGGTAGCACAAACGGTCTCCCTTGGGAAAGGTTGCACGCTTGAAGCCACCAGTTTAGATCTGCTTTGCATGTCTTTGTTATAAGAATCTCGTGTTAGAGGTAGTTGTTGAACGACCATTGTGCAAACAGCAGCCATTGTAGGACTCTCATGTGCAGCCTTCCCAGGGAATTGCAATCAGGAGGCTGACATGAGGCCCAACACCTTTAGTACTAGTTTTGCAGGAGATTTCCTTGACAAGAGTAGAAGACGAATATGAGTCTGAAGTGATAATATCCTTTCTGGGGGAAGCCTCAGAATCAACTGACGTGTGTCTAACTCTGCTCCTATGAACAAGATGTTTTGTGATGGCTGAAGTAAGGATTTTCCAAGTTTACGGAAATCCCTAGGTGAACACACAGTTGAAGAACAAAGTCTCTGGCCTGTAGTAGTTGACGCGGTGGTGGCAGAAAGGAGCCAGTCGTCCAGATACGGAAACACCTGGAATCCCTGGCGTCTCAAGTGAGACGCTACCACTGCCATACATTTGGTGAAGACCCTGGGGGCTGAGGTCAGACCAAAGGGCAGGGCTCAAATTGAAAGTGACTGGCCCCCAGCCGGAAGCGCAGATGATCTCTGGATGCCCTGGCCATCTTGATGTGGTAGTATGCATCCTCTAGATCTATTGAGCACATCCAGTCGTCCTTCTGTAAGAATGGAGGGATCGATTGAAGCGTGACCATTCGGAACTTTTCTTTCCTGACGAAGGTATTGAGGTAGCTTAGGTCCAGAATGGGCCTCCAGTCCCCTGTTTTCTTTGGAACTACAAAGAACCTTGAGTAAGTCCCGAATCCTTGCTGGTCCGCTGGGACTGGTTGGATGACTTTTTTTCTAGCAGCTTTGAAATTTCTATAGCTGCTGGCTCTCGCAGATGGGGCGGTACATCTGGGAGTCTTTTCTTTGGGATGGGCTGAGATAGAAAGGGTATGTTGTAACCTCTGGTAACCACGCTTTTACCCACTTGTCTGTAGTTATGTTTTGCCAGGCCTGAGGGTATAAAGCTAAGCGACCCCGACTGCCTCCAGAGCAGGACAGTCGGGCCTCCTCTCAGGAGTGCTGGAAAGGTTTGCCAGGAGGTTATCCCTGTCACCTTGGTTTTGCGGACCCTCTGCCGCCAGGGCGGCGTCTTCCACCTCTGCCCCCTCTGCCTCTAGAGGGCATCACCCTGTGTGTTTGGGAAAGATCCTTGGTGTCTTCGAAACCACATTTCCCCACCACGTTGCCCTTTGGGGTACGGTCTGGAAGGGTGGAAAACGGACTCCGACAGCAGACAGAGTCTTTCCCTCTTGTTCACACCGGGTAAGGGTCTCCTTTACTTTAGGGCCAAAAGTGTGGCTCCATCAAATGGGGCGCTAGTAAAGGAAGACTTGAAGGCTTCCGCAAACGAACATAAGCGCATCCAGGATTGCCTACGAAGAGCAATCGCTGAAGCCGCTGCCCTACTCGATCCTTCGGCTGCGTAGGATATCAGCCTCATGGACGAGTTTACAATGGATGTAAGGGTGTTGAGATGCGCTGTAACTTTCTCTGAAACAGCAGCATCTGTAGTACCCTGGAGGGTATCTCCCAACTCTTTGACTAGATCCCTCTGTAAACGTGTAAAATGAGTCAAATAGTTCAGGGAACGCACAGAGAAAGCCGCTGAACTGAAAATGCGCTTCCCGTATCTGTCCATGGTCCTAGAATCTTTGTTAGGCGGATGGACAGATGAGGAAGACTCCGACATCTCCTTTTTCGTGGCCGCTGCCACCACCATGGCGTCTACTGGAACTCCTTTGGTGAGGTAAGCCTTGTCCTGTGGTGCCGTAATGTACTTATTTGGCTTCCTAGGGACTGGTTCCACTGTGTCAGGTGTCTCCCACGCCCTTCGAGCAATCAACTCCATTAACTCATCGAAGGGCGGAGTGACCCAGGAGGAGGAAGGGTGAGCACCAAATGCCTTCAGCAGAACTGACTCATCCTCAGAAGGGGGAAGGGACTGCCAGTCACCTCTCTGCTTCAGGATCTCCAATACGTCCGAAAAAGAGACATCTTCCGAAGGTGACTTAGGGGACCCCTCTGACTCATCTAAGTCAGTATCAGATGTCAAGGATTCCTGTGGAGAATCCAAGTGTCACCTCTTACACAATCTCTTCCTAGGGACTTCTTCGTGGGAGCATCCAAGAAGCCTCGAGGAAGAGGGGCACCTCCAGGGGTGGCTGAGACACTGGTGCCCGACGCTTGGATGTGGCCGTGGGTGCAGATGAAGACAAAGGCCCTTTATGGGGAGGAGAGGTTGCTTCCACTTATGTGGTTGTCTCGGTAGACAACACCTTCCTCATCAGGTCGAATGCTCCCGGGTCCCGCATCGAAGAGTCCCCCGGTTCCGAGGAAATGGGAAGAATCCCCGACACGGGCACCGAGGGCATAGACCCAGAGGACGGAGCCGAATTGATCCGTGCCAAGGCCCCGAGGGGGAGAGTCGGAAACGAAACGTCGGTTCGACTCTCGGCCCCGGAACCCAGGACAGACCGTCGGCTCCGAGACTCCGGTATCGGTTCCGACGGAGTCGAGGTGAGAGGAACAGACCGAGAAAAGGACGGTTCTGGACCCGAGGGCTCCACAATCAGTAGATCAGCCTCTTCCGGCTCCAAAGACTGAATCGGTCTCGTAGGAGGAATGGATGGAGATACAGGAAGGCCTTCAAGTTTCGACACCAACTGGGTGGAAACCGAAATAAGTTTGGAGAGGGCCGAATGCTCCAACAACTTCTGCACCACGCGATCCACATCGATATCCGAAAGTTTGGAGGAAGAACGGGTCGAAGGAACCGAAGACGGAGCCGACCTCAATAAGGTCGAAGGAGGGAGCTCCATCACCGGTTCCAAGACTCGAGGCTCAGGAACCGACACCAGTTGAACACTCGGCCCCGAAGACTGTGGAACCGGTGATCTAACCTTTGTTGAAGAGCTCGGAGCCGATGACTTGGGCTCCGACGTCTTCGATTCCTTAGAGGACTTCGATGCCTGGTCAGAAGCATCCAAAGCCTCCTGGAAAGACGGTTTCAATAGACCTCTGTCCATTAGTTTCCTGCGCCTATCTGTCATGACCCTCCCACTAAAAGAGTGACAGATAGAGCAGTCCTCTTGCAAGTGGAGAGGGCCAAGGCAGTAGACGCAGGAACTATGGTTGTCAGTGACTGACATTTTCTGGCCACACTGACAACGCTTGAAACCTGACTTCACTTTCTCAGACATTATAGGAAAAGAAAGACAAATCCAGTAATACAGTCAAATCCGTTAAAGTTTGTCAAATCCGATAAAAATTGTCAAATCCGTAATAAGTTTCCTCAACTAGGTAAATTTATGAAGGGTGTAGGCCCCGAAAAATATTTAACCGATAAAAATAGTTAACGGTACCAATAACTCAACGAGACCACAACACAATCATACAGATAATACTGAAAAACATCAAATAGAAATAGAATCCTAATAAAATATAACAAAATAAAGTTATATCTTAGCTTAGACTCTCGAGCTAGCTCCCAACGATGCGTATGCAGCAGCGGCAAACTAGATCTGAGGTAAAGGCAGAGGGGGATTGTGGGTATTAGATTGTCTCGAGCTTCTTCTCGATGCAGAGCTTGCAAGAGGCCGGCACGGAGCCGAGGATCGGCTCCGAACCCATGTGTAAGAACAAACGGCGAGATTGAACACTATCACATTGCATGGTCATCCCCTTTGGTAAAAACGATATCCCTGCAGGCTATCATATAAATAATAATACTCCAAGTAACAACTCAGTAGTAAGACACTTCAGAATGCAAGTTGACTGTAGCCTAAACTTTTACCACCACTTGTCTACTGTGATATGAAGACATCCTACGTTGCACACCTCATTAGCAAAGGCATTCTCTCAAGAGAGAAAGAAAGGTCATAAGCAACTTGAAAGACCTCAGAGATTTCTAAGAAAATTCAGGGTCTTCAGCAAAAGTCATAAACTGAGACCGAAGTTACTGTCACGGTACTCAGTAGGACTTATGTCTGGCCTTCAGAACAATCTCAGATCCAAACCCAATGGAAATGCTGCACAAAGTCAAATGGGACAAGGGTCACCCACTCCAGGGACCTTAACCTGGCCTGCGACATAAGACAGACCTGCTGGAGAGACAGACATGCCTCTCAGGGATCACCTCTCCTCTAGATTAGGCTGCCAATTCACATCAACCACAGCCCCTCTATGATCCTGTTTAAACGTAGCCTGGATGACTGGATGGGAAAACGTAAATTTTTGCTGGGGATTTCATTTATGACCCTCCTAAATATGGGCAGTCATTGCTAAGATCTCAAGTTTATGCAAGATCCTTTATACTATTTTTTTCTAGTATTATGTTGGGTACACATGGCTAGGCTTATAAAGACCTTCAGGTCAACAGCCTAGTAACAACCTATGAACCTATGGTGAGGGAAATGGAGTTCACAGTCAGAACACTTTTCAAATCCCTGGCTATCTGACATTCTTACTTAAAAGACTGTGCCTAACTACAAAGGCAAAAACTCACTATTAACAAATACTATCAAAAGCACTCTACTCTAGGTATTGCTATGAAATCTACTAGAAAAAACACACTAGACTATGTACTAAGACTACATTCTAGAAAAAACACACACCAAATGTAACGACCTATCAACCTAACTATTCTAAGTTTATTAAACTAAGCCTATCAAAAGTACACACACACAGACTAAAACTACACTGGAGAAATGAATCTCTCGATAGGGAGAGGAGAAAAAAGGGAAATATCACTCAGAGTGTACATCATTGAAAGAGTTCTTATAAAGCACGTCCAAATTCTTCAGGCTGCAAACAAGATCTGAGGGATTTAGGGTAGGAGTCACAGTCCTGGAACAGAGAAGCTTCAGCACTGGTACTACAGTCAGATAAAATGAGATCTGACAAACCATGGCTGAAATGGACGAAAAAAGAACACTAATTTATAAATTACACCCAAACAGAATAATTGGGATCATACCCTAAATAAAGTACAGTTTTGTACCTACCATAAATGTAGATGTTCGAAGATCCACATTGCTGCAGTCCTTACACTTGGGTAGTTCGCTGTCCTCGGTCGGCCCGAATATCAAAGTATTAGGCTGACGTCGGTCAAGGCGCTTAAGACTGACATCAGGACGTCAGGGTACAAATGCGCATGACAGACGTCATATCCTCAGTCTTTTCTTGCCCCAGATGTCAGAAGACCCTAAAAAGAAAGGTCAAAACCAAAAGACAGCAAAAAACAACCAACCACCCTTGCACTAATCATATGTACAATATATACAATATCCACAATATTCACAACCCAAACCACACAACCGCCTCTAACCACAGAGCGGAAGGAGGGAGGGTAAATTGGACTGCAGCAATGTGGATCTTCGAACATCTACATTTATGGTAGGTACAAAACTGTACTATGTTCTTCATCTCACATTGCTGCAGTCCTTACACTTGGGTAGAATCCCAAAGCAGAGGTAAGGGAGGATGGCAAAACTATAAAGCAGTAGGAGCTGCCAAAATACCCTGTAAAATTGCAGTGGCAAAACCAGCCCTAGATTTAGAGTAAAGTGGAAGGTGGTAATGCTTAGAGAAAGTATGCACTGAACTCCAAGTAGCTGCCTCCAAAATATCTTTAGTTGCCACCCCTTAAAAGCTGTAGAAGTGGCAGTAGCCCTAGTGGAATGAGGCCTAATCCCAGCTGGAATCTCCTTACCATGATGGGAATAACAGAAAGCAATACAAAACCCAATCCACTTAGAAATAGTTTGTTTTGACACAGGCTTGCCCTGAGAACACAAAGCAAATGAAACAAATAACTGCTGAGACTGCCTGAACCCTTTAGTTCTGCTCAAATAATATCGCAACTGCCTGTGTATATCCAAAGTGTGCAAAATCTTTTCCCTTTATTTTGGGGGTTTGCATAAAAGTAGGCAAATGAATAGTTTGGTTTAAAGCCACACTAGAAACCACTTTAGGCATAAAGGAAGGATTAGTACGTAAAGATACCCTATCCTTATGGAAAATTAAGAAAGGCTCAACCGCCATAAGGGCCTGTAATTCAGAAACCCTTCTTGCAGAGGTAATGGCCAACAAAAAAGCAGTCTTCCATGATAAATATTTCAACTCAGCAGAAGCTGCAGGCTCAAAAGGTTGTAGAGTGAGTTTCTCCAACACAAAATTGAGATCCCAAGCAGGAGTAGGAGCTCACGTGGGGTCTTATATTCTTTGCCCCTCTAAGGAATTGCTTAAACAAAGGATGAGAAAACAATGGTGGGTCACAGTCATAGTGAGCAGAAATTGCTGCAGCATGAACCTTAATAGAAGAGAAGGACAAACCTTTGTCCAGTAACTCAGCAAGATATTGAAGAGCCACACTTAAATTAGGCTTAGAAACATCAAATTCCTTTGCTGCACTCCAAAACAAAAATCTCTTCCATTTATCTGCGTACACTTTCCTTGTACTAGGCCTTCTGGCCTCCAAAATAACATTCAAAACTTGCTGTGGAAGCTGAGACCCTCCAGGGTTTAAAACAGAATATGCCAGGCTGTTAGGTGAAGAGAGTGAAGTTTGACATTGAGTAAATGACTGTTCTCCTGAGACAGCAGGTGTGGAATCAAGGCAAAGGCCATGGAGGCTCCTGCACCAGACTTCTCAGTAATGGGTACCAGTGCTGTCGAGGCCAATCTGCAGCTATTAAAATCATCTTTGGCTTGTCCTGTCTGACCTTTAGAAGTACCTTTGGGAGGAGAGGCAGAGGTGGAAAGGCATACACATGAAGATTGCTCCAATTGAAAGAAAGAGCATCCACTTTCCAAGCTGTGGGATGAAACCTTTTGTGCAAAACTTTGGCAGCTGGTAGTTTAGTGGAGAAGCGAACAGATCTATGTCTGGAGTTCCCCATGACACTGTCAATTTCTGAAATACATGAGGATCCAATTTCCACTCGTGGGGATCCATAATTCGTCTGCTCAACACATCTGCTAAGGAGTTCTGTGCTCCCGGCAGAAACCTTGCCTGAAGATTTAGCTGTAAACTGAGAGCAGTCTCCCACAAAATCATTGCTTGTCTGCATAGAGGATAAGAATGTGTTCCCCCTTGCTTGTTGATGTACCACATGACAGTTGTGTTGTCTGTTAGAACCAACACCTGCCCTGGAAGAAGTAAATCCTTGAAAGCTATTAATGCAAATTGGACTGCTAACATCTCCTTCAAGTTGATATGTAGATGTAGTCTGGCAGACCACGTGTCTTGTATCCACTTTCCATTTAGATGAGCTCCCCAAGCTTTGTCTGAGGCATCTGTCGTTAGAATCTGACTCGCCTCTGGCCGGGTCACACAGAGTCCCTTGTTTAGGTGACATTCCTGAGCCCACCACAAAAATTCCTTTTGAATGCAAGGTATTATCTGAATGACAGTGTCCATATCTTGGCAGTGCTGTGTCCATACATTTTTGAGATACCACTGTAGCTTCCTCATATGCAGTTTGGCATTGGGAAGCACCAGAATACAAGATGCCATGAACCCCAAGGCTTGAAGGACTGTCCTTGCAGTCAGCCTGGACTGATGAGACAATTGATGGAAGTAAAGGGAAAGATTCTTTTGTTTGTCCGGGGTCAAAGAGGCCATCTGGGATGCTGTATTCAGTCTCACACCCAGAAAGCACATGTCCTGAGAGGGTACTAGACTGGACTTTATTTCGTTCACAGAATACCCCAGGCATCTTAGCACTGCTATCACATATTGCAAATGATGAAGAAGTTCGTCCTTTCCTTGGGCCAGAATCAGGCAATCGTCCAAATAAGGATAGATCTGTATTCCTTTTAGCCTGAAGAAAGCTATCACTGGAGCCAGAACCTTCGTGAACACTCTGGGCGCAGTAGATAAGCCAAAGGGCAATGCAGAGAACTGATAATGAGAAGTCCCAGCTCGAAAACGCAGATACTTCCTGCAACTTAGCCTGATAGGAACATGAAGGTAAGCCTCCTTGAGATCCAGAGTCACCATCCAGTGATCTTTGCCCAGCAGAGGTAAAAGCTGTTGTAACGTCAACATTTTGAACTTGGGAATGTCCAGATAAGTGTTGAGGATAGATAAATCCAAAATTGGTCTCCACGTGTTCCCCTTCTTTGGTACTAGGAACAGGCGAGAATAAAATCCTAGGCCCACTTCTGGCAGAGGGACCGGCTGTATGGCCCCTATTTGAAGCAGCAGAGAAATTTGTTTGTGAGCCTCTATTCTTTGCTGAGGAGGAACGTCTGGCATGCCTTTGAAAGGAGGCAAGGTATGGAAATAAAACTTGTAACCTTGGTGTATGATATCCAATACCCATCTGTCCTGGGTAATTAAACTCCAATTTTCTTTGAAGAGTGCCAACCTTCCTCCCAAAGGCGCTGCCAGACAAGAAGGCTCTGGCAGCTGAAAAGGTAGGTCATTGGGCCTGTTTACGAAAGGACTGGCCCCTGCCCTCACCGAAGACTGTGCAGGTGAACTCCCTGTTCTAGGTCTGAAAGAGCCCTGAGCTCTGCCCCTACCACGCCTAGATCTTCCCTAGACTGTGAATCATAAGAAGGGTACGTCCACCCCTTAGCAGGCCAATTCCTACTAAACTTGGAGGCTGAACTTGCAAAAATCTTTAACAGCCTGCATAGACTTAGCCTTGTCTTCCATTTTCTTTAAGACTGCCTCCACAGGTGAACCAAACAACACATCAGACTGCAAAGGAGCATCTAAAATCCTTGTCTTAACATGGTCAGATAAATTCTGATCCCTCAGCCAGGCGTGCCTCGAAGAACTGACCCAGTGGCAGCCACCCTAGACGAGGCCTGTACAGCATCAAAACCACATTGTAAAGAATGCTTACCCACCTGTTCAGAAACATGTACCAAATCTTGTAATTCTTTACACTCAATGCCTTCCGCCAGAGCATCTACCTTAGACTTCAATTGAGAAAGAAGATAGTTTTGATATTTCAACATGTGAAACTGGCAATTCAAAGCCCTCATAGCTAAGGTGGAAGAAGTATAGACTTTCTTTCCCCATCTATCCAAAGCTCTGGCCTCTTTATCTGGAGGAACCGGATTTTTTACAACAGAGGCCTTGACGCCCTTAGGTCCCTGACTAACAGTTTCTGGGTCCACCCTAGGACTCTTATAAAGATATTTATGAGCTTCAGGCACCCTGTAATACCTGTCCGGTTTAACAGGAGCAGGAGGCAAAGAATCAGGATTAAGTGAAGCCTCTGCAAACACATCTTCCACAACATCCAGAACAGGTGGTATAGCCAAAGGCCTATGCTGGGGTAAAAGCAAAAATTCCCTAAGCCTTTTCCTGGAATCAGAGAAGTCCTGACCTTCCCACTTAAAATGTTCCCTCATGGAATCTCTGAAAAAGAAAAATCCTCTGGAGAAGCAGGAGGAGTAGAATCATCCACATCAGAATCAGAATAAGGAGAATACTCCTGCAAGTCTTCAGCCGAAGACTCTGAAACATCCGAAGCCTGCTCAAAACTCCCCAACTCTGGTTCCACCCTAGGTCTCTTATCAGGAGGGGGCAAAGAACCTCTAATCAAAGTAATTAAATCTTCTGCCATTTTAAGCATGTGCTTCTTGGGCACAGATCCTGATGAACTAGGAGTGACACCAACAGAAGCTAAACCTGGCCTGCCTCTGGGAGAAGCCTTGGAAACAGAAGGAGAGGGCCTAACCACCCTAGGAAGGGAGGGGAGTACAGTAACCTGAGAAGCCCCTTCAGCCTGACTTGCCTCCTGAGAGGCCACATCCTGCAATATCAAAGTCTCCCCCTGGGACTCCAGAGAAGCCTCCGGCGGAACCACCGGTTCCACTGATGCCTCTAAAGAACCGGCGTCCGGTACGGACGACTCTTCTTGCCTGGGCTTAGCTGCTTTGTCTTTGCGCTTCTCGCAAGAAGCCGGCGCCGGAGCACCCGACGGCATATTATAATTGCACCGCTTCAAGACCAACCTGGCACAATCTAACCTTCGCAATAGTGCGCTTATTGAACCTAGCACAAAAGCGACACCCAACAACGCCGTGCTCAGGCCCCAAACAAGGAATACACAAAGTATGATAATCTCTATGCGGTATCTGTTTCCCACAAGAAATACAGTTATTCACTTTTTCTGACATCCGTAAACCACTGAGGCAAGAAAAAACTAAAATATTCCCCAACGGGGTACTTAGCCAACTTTGACTCGGTCTGAAACTCAGAATTCGAAAAATTTCAGAATGCCGAACGGCACTTGCAACGCTGCTTCTGCATCGGACCATGCGGCAAAAAAGACTGAGGATATGACGTCGGTCATGCGCATTTGTACCCTGACGTCCTGATGTCAGTCTTAAGCGCCTTGACCGACGTCAGCCTAATACTTTGATATTCGGGCCGACCGAGGACAGCGGACTACCCAAGTGTAAGGACTGCAGCAATGTGAGATGAAGAACATCCTGAGTGGACCCATGCACTGGATAACACACTAATGAGCTGCATCTGTCCATTAGCAGTACAGGGGGCAGTCCTTGAGTAAATTTTCTTTTTCCCCAAGCACAGAAGTTATTTTATTTTACATTTATTTACTGGGAAGGTTCGACTGGACACACGTCCTTTTTCAGCGGAGGCCGAGGGAGAAAAGCTCCACATAATAAATATAGATTGAGAGGACTATGAGAACAAAACACATACAAGATGGTACACTTTGAAAACATTATAAGTAGCATTTAGTCACAAATATGTGACCATACTTAGTTCACAGATTCCATAAAAACATTAGTCACTATAGCGAATAAGTTAGATATACATGCACAGAGGTTTCGCTGAGCACACTGTACCACCTATTTATCAGAAGCTTTAGGAAGTGACAGCTTAGAAGATCTAGTTGCTTTAGTTGAAAGAGACAGTTTTAATCAGGAGCAGTACATGGGCATAGCCACTTAGGTTCATAGATTAGAACTAGGCTAATTGCCCTTGTGAGCCATTTTAAACCTAGCCAATTATTCCTTGTGAGGCTCAAACTCTGCACCTTGTGTTTGTAAGGCAAACACCTTAACCATTAGGCCACCCTCCTAACCCTTCTACTTGTTGGATAAGTGAGTTTTCAGTACTATTTAAAGTGAGTTAAGGCTGAGATAGATGTTATGTTAGAAGGTAGTGTATTCCAGATTTTGGTGATGTAGTTTGACTATAGGGCTTCACCAGCCATATTGTTTGCTGATGTAATTTTTATAAGAGGTTTGTTGCTACAGTGTACAGTTCTAGCAGTGGAGTATGGCTGTAGCAGGTATTGCAGGGGTGGTATTTTCTCAGATTGATAAGATTTTCTGGGCCATGGCATGTTGGTTAAAGATTAAGATTTGGGGAGCTGTAATCAGTTAAGTTGAGTGCAGAACAGTGGTGAGACCTATGGGGTGAGTTTATGTATTATAATAATAATAATCATAAAAAAAAAAGTTATGTACTCACCATAATGTTCCATGTGAGTTGTTCATCTCGACTTCATTGCTTACTGATGGGTTCGGAGCCAATCCTCGGCTACGACTCAGCCAACTGCAAAAAGCTCGATGTCTTCAACCAGCGAGGCCAACTCCCTATCCCATGATGCACCCTGATCTTCCCTCAGATCTTGTTTGCTGCATGACTACTTAGTATAAATATTCCACTCCGAGTTGGATAAGAGACAAAGCACTCTATATGGACCTCAAGTAGACTGGATGGGGGTTGGAGGGTGGGACGTAAGAATGAAGGCGAGATGAACAACTCGCATGGAATATTTTGGCGAGTACATAACTTCTTTATGTGAAGTTTTTCTATCTTGCAGTTCATTCTTTACTGATGGGTAGTGTCCCAAGCACAATCTTATGGGGTGACTCACAGGAGTATATTCCTCAGACCTGTGGAACCAAAGGAGGCCCTGTCCCTGGAGGCTTTGTCTACTTTGTAATGAGCGATAAAGGTATGAGGTGTTGACCAGATAGCTGCTGCACAAATAGAGCCTAATGGTAACCTCACAGAAAAGGCCAAGGAGGTTGAAATAGCTCTGGTAGAGTGGGCCTTAACTTTTTGTTGTAAATGGCCATATTGTGAATTGTAAATGAAGGGAATGCAACCTGACAGCCACCTTGACAAGGTTACTTTTGTCACTGAAGCACCCTTCTTTGACTCTGAAAAGGAAACGAATAGTTGAATTGTTTTCTTCTGTCTAGATAGAATCGTATTTGTCTATGTACATCAAGTTTATGCATGTGTTCCATCCTATTTGTGTATCGGGGAAAGAAAATTGGCAATTCAATAGATTGGTTAAGATTTGCCTCTGAACAAACTTTTGGTAAAAAGGATGGATTAGTTCTGAGCAAAACTCTGTCATTATGGAAAATCAGATAAGGAGGTTTTGATGGACAGGGCTCACAGCTCAGAAATCTGCCGAGCAGAAGTAATGGCTATCAGAAAAATAGACTTCCATGAAAGGAATTTCAAAGAACAGGACGAGGCTGGTTCGAAAGGGGGTAGTACGATTCTGTTTAGAACAAAATTTAGATTCCATGACATGAGTGGAGCTCTGACTGGTGGCCTCAAATGAATGGCACCTTTAAGAAAGGCTTTAGGAAGTTGATGCGACATAACAGAGCCTTGGAAACAAACATGAAAATTTGATATTGCTGCTAATTGAACTCTGATGGTAGCTGCAGACGCTCCTTCGTTGAAAAGTTTAGTTAGGAATTCAAATACAGATGGGATCGGAGCTAGGAAAGGATCAACATCATTCTGAGCGGCCCATAAAGAAAATCTCTTCCATTTGCTAAGATATAACTTTCAGGTAGATGATTTATGAGAGAATGTTATAATATGTTGGGCCTCAGCTGAGAGGCTGTAAATCCTGGCTATTGTGGGAATTGGAGCAGCCGAGCTGTCAGTTTGATGGAAGGATGAAGAGCCTCCGATGAATGGGTCAACAGATCTGGAACTGGGTCCAGGATCCAGGGTTCTTCCAAAACATGAGGCTGGAGGAAGGGAAACCACATTTGCTGAGGCCAGTAAGGGGCTATTAGTTTCATGGCCCTTCCCAGTAGTTTTGTTTTCTGTAATACTTTGGGAATCAGAGGGAAGGGGGGAAATGCATAAAGGAGACCCAGGGGCCAATTGTGAACCAGTGCATCCTTTGGGCTTCACCTGGCTGGGGGATGAGGGCAAATTAGTTGCTGCATTTTGTGTTTGCTGGGGTTGCAAAAAGACTGCAGCAAGGCTGGCTCCACCTGCAGAAAATCTTTTCCACTATTTCTTGCTTTAGGGACCACTCGTGAGGCAGTAAAATTGCCCTGCTCAGCTTGTCTGCTATCACACTGGATTTCCCGGGATGTGCGTTGCTATAAGAAAGCACTGGGAGGAAATTGCCCACTGCCATACTCTCATGGCCTCCCGACAGAGGGGGTAAGTTTGTTGATGTACCAGACCACTGACATGTTGCCCGTCTAAACTGCATCTCTCCCCAGAGGTAGAGAGTCTTGTAGGGACTGCAACGCTAGAAGTACCGCTCTCATCTCCAGGACATTTATATGCAGATGAGCCTTGTGTTTCTTCCACGTGCCTTGGGCTGTTCTTCCCTGAAAATGCCCCCCCCCCCCCAAATCAAGGAAGCGTTCGTGGTCACCGTGGCTATGGAATTGGTTAGAATGAATGGACGTCCCTGAAATACATGATGAGACGTCAGCCACCATTGAAGGTCCTTCTTGCACACATTCGTTATGACAATTTGATGCGACATTGGAAGCTCCTGAAAGGACCATTGAGAGAATAGGAGTCATTGAAGAATTCACATATGCATTTGTGCGAGGGGAATGGCAATGATTGCTGCCATTGATCCTAGGAATTTGAGACTGGGGCTTTTTTTCTCAGAAGCAGATCTGATACTTGTTCTCATAAAAGAGAAATTCTTTCTGGAGGCAGACTTGGTGTCATAGAAACTGCGTTTAGTTTTGCTCCTATGAAGACTGTCTGTTGCAATGGCGATGCAGCAGATTTTTCTGAGTTGATGGTAATCCCCAACTGATTGCATAGGTGTAAGGTTGTGTGCCTTGCATGAATGAGTTGATGCTTGGTGGTGGCAGTGAGGAGCCAGTCGTCTAGATATGGAAACACCTGAAATCCCAACTCTCTCACGTGAGTGGTGACAACTGCCATACATTTGAACACTCTGGGGGCTGTAGTGAGACCAAAAGGCAGTGCACTAAATTGATAATGGCTGGCTCCCAGCCGGTAGCATAGATGATCCCTGGATGGTCTGCCCATTTTCATGTGGTAGTACGCATCCTGAAGATCTATAGAGCACATCCAACTCTTTTTTCCCCCAGAAAGAGAAGTATTGGCTGAAGCGTGACCATCCAGAACTTTGTCTTTTTCACTGACTTGTTTAGTCTGCTTAGGTCCAGAATAGGTCTCCAATCCCCTGTTTTCTTTGGAACTAAAAAGAACCTCGAGTAAGCTCCGGATCTTCTTTGGTTTGTGACTGGGTGGAACGTCTGTAATTTTCTTTATTAGAGGTGGTTGGGTGGCAAAGGGAATAGAGTATCCTCTGGATATTGTGCTTTGTACCCAGCTGTCTTCTGTTATTTTTAGCCAAGCATCTAGGTACAAAGATAGGCATCCCCTGACTGCCTCCAGAGATGGGCAGTCGGGCCTCCTCTCAGGAACGCTGACAGGGCTTGCCAAAGAACTGCTCTCTGTCGCCCTGGTTCTGCTGACATCCTCTGCCGCGTGGATGGCATCTTCTATTACCCCTTCCTCTGCCTCTAGAGGGGGGTGTCACCACGAGTGTTTTGGAAAGATCCGTGAGACTTCAGGAACCATATCTTTCCACCTCCCCTCCCTTTGGGGGTAAGGTCTGTTCAGGGTAGAAAAACGTACACTGACTGCAGACAAGGTCTTTCCATCTTTCTCACTCCTAGTAAGAGTTTCCTTAACCTTAGGTCTGAAAAGGGACGAACTGTCAAAGAGGGTGCTAATGAAGGAAGACGTAAAGGGTTTCGCAAAGGAACATAAGCGCATCCAGGAATGTCTCCTGACAGCGATTCTTGAACCCACTGCCCTGCTCGTACTATCAGCTGCATAAGACAACAGATGCATGGAAGAGTTCACTATTGAATTAAGAGTGGAGAGCTGGGAAGTTACTTTGTCCGAAACTCTCGCAGCTACTGAACCCTGTAGGGTATTCTCCTAGCTCATTCAGGTCATCCCTTTGCAATCTGGTAAAATGTGTGAGGTAGTTCAGCGATCGAAGGACAAAGGCCGCTGAACTGAAAATACGCTTCCCGTATCTGTCCATAATCCTAGATTCTCTACTAGGAGGAAGAACAGAAGTAGTCTCCTATAATTCCTTCTTGGTGGCTGCCGCCACCACCATAGCATTAACCAGTACTCCTTTGGTAAGGTAAATTCTGTCTTGTGGGCTTGTAATAAATTTGTTAGGCCTCCTAGAGATGGGCTCCATTGGTGTCTGGGAACTCCCACACCCTTCGAGTAATTCCAGCAATTCATCGAAGGGTGGAGACACCCAAGAGGTGGAGGGTTGAGATCCGAAAGCCTTCAGGAGAATTGACCCATCATCAGAAGGGTTAAGGGATTTCCAGCCACCCCTCTGTTTAAGAATCTCTAAGACATCTACAAAGGAAATATCTTCTGAGGGGGACCCTTCTGACTCATCTAAGTCAGTATCTGAATTGACTGACTACTGTGGGGAGTCCAAACGCTTCCTCTTGCAGTCTCTTCCTAGGCACTTTTTCACTGGGAGCTTCTGGAGAGGTCTTGGAAGAACATGGCTAACACAATGGAGCTTCCTGAGGCTTAGGATCTCGATGCTTCAAAGTAGTGTGTGAAGAAGAGGCAGACACAGGTGCTTTCAGGGAGGGAGCTGCTCAAACTGATGGAGGGGTTGTCGGGAAGGACAAAGCCCTCCTCATAGCTTCGAAGGCCCCTCGGTCCCGATGAGAAGAATCCCTCAGATCTGAAGAAAATTGTCTGTGCCGGTACACAGAGCTCCAAGCCAGAGGTCGGGGCCAAGCTCACCCGAGCCGAAGCCCCAAGAGGTAAAGTTGGCACAGACAAGTCCGTCCGACTATCCTCCCCGGACCTGACTGGTGAGTGTTGTCCTAGAGATTCCTCCTTCAGAGACGAGGGTATCAGGGCAGCCATGGCCGACAAACCTATAGAAGGTGTCGGACCCAAAGGGTCCACGATCATCAGTTCTGCACACTCTGGCTCTGAAATGTCCATGCAAGTCGGAAGAGGAACCGAAGATGTAGGAGGAACTAAGATTGGCTCTGAAGCCACCTGGGTCGGTGCAGATAAAATTTTTGCTAGCGCTGGTATCTGTAGGAGCTTCTTCACCGCACGGTCCACATCCAGATCAGACAGTCGACTTGTGGCCCGTGAGGAATGTGATGAGGCCACAGATTGTAGTATAGGAAACTTTAAGGTTGGGGATACCGGCTCCAAACCATAACGACAGTCGGTTCCGAAGGCTGTGGAATCGATCCCGATGCTTCACTGGAAGGTGACTTTGATGTAGATGGAGATTTTGATGGCTCCGTCGTCTTTGAGTGTTTGGCTTATCCAAGGATTCCTGAAAAGATGATTTAAGTAGCCCTTTATCCATCAACTTTCTCTTCCTCTCATGCAACACTCTTGAGCTGAAGTAGCAGCATATAGAGCAGCTTTCTTGCAGGTGAACCTCACCCAAGCAGTACACACATTCAATATGTCCATCTGTTATGGACATGTTTTGCCCACATCTAGGGCACTTCTTAAAGCCAGACTTGACTCTCTCTCTCTCTTGGTGTGACATCTTCCACAAGCAATTCACACAACTATTTAAGCCTTGTAAGAAAGGTTTAAACTAATCAAAAAAAAAAAAAGAAAAAGTTATGTACTCACCATAACGTTCCATCTGAGTAGGTACTTCATTTATCTACAACCTGTGGGTATCAGATCCGACCTCGGATCCAAGCCGGCAACTTCGCTAGCTAAAAGATCCAAGCTCCTAGCTCCTCCCCTACCCATAATCCCCTGCTGCCTACTGTATTACCTCAGATAGAGTTTGTTCAGTCTAAAAATCACACCTTCGACAGAGGATCAAGTATTGCCTAACCTCATGAAAAATATTTTTTCAGGTGACCAGGTATCATGATATGGTTAGAGGGAATGGAGTGGGGGGGTTCGGTTGCAGACAAATGAAGTACCTACTCAGATGGAACGTTATGGTGAGTACATAACTTCTTTATCTGAAGTAGTTACTTCATTTGTGCTGCAACCTGTGGGACAGAGTCCCCAGCTACCTATAAAAATAATCCTGGGTGGCTTTACGGAAGGATATTCCGAAGCACCGCGAAGCCAAAGGAAGCCCTACTCCTCGAAATCATATCCAATTTATAATGAGAAATGAACGTATGAGAAGACGACCAAGTAGCTGCTGAACATATGTCGTCCAGAGGAACCCTGGACCAGAAGGCTGCTGATGCAGCAATGGATCGGGTTGAATGAGCGTGAATTCCCATAGGAACTGGTTTACCTGAGGACGTATACTTGTGGATTATGCACTGAGAAATCCAATCAGCTAGGGTTACTTTAGAAATTGCCTTTCCCATGGTTGATTTGGCGAAAGATACAAATAACTGATCAGACTTGCGAAAATCTTTAGTCCTGTGCAGGTAGAAACGTAGTTGCCTGTGTACATCCAGTTTGTGCAATGTGTACTCCCCTTTGTTCTGAAAATTTGGGAAGAATACCAGTAAATTGATTGACTGGTTAATATTTGACTCTGAAGCCACCTTTGGTAGGAAAGACAGGTTAGTCCTGAGAGACACACTATCCTTGTGAAAAATGAGGTAGGGGGGTTTCATGCACAGGGCTTGGAGTTCTGAAACCCTCTTGGCTGACGTAATAGCCACTGTTTTCCAAGACAAGAATTTTAACGGAACCGAGGTAGCAGGCTCAAAAGGTGGACTTGTCAAAGCTTGTAGGATTAAAGTTAAGTCCCAAGCAGGAAGCACCGACTTTACTGGTGGCTTCAAAAGAAAGATGCCCCTCAAGAAGGTTTTGCACATCTTTGAAGATGCTACAGATCCCAGTCCATCTCCCACGTGAAAATGGGAAATAGCTGCTAGTTGTACCTTAACAGTGGAAGCGCTCGCTCCTTTTTGAAAGATTAGCGACAGAAAATCCAGAATCGTTGGAATAGGAACTGTAAAAGGATCCAGGCCTTTGCCCTCGGCCCAGATGGAAAAACATTTCCATTTACTATTGTAAATTTTTCTGGTAGCAGGCTTATGGGCCGCCACCAGAATGGCCTTCACTGGTGATGAGATACCGGGAGAGTCCTAGCCATCAGAGGAACTGGATCAATCAAGCAGTCAGCTTGAGGTTTAGCAGGTTCGGGGTTTGGCATCCTGCAGGATGCGAAATCACATCTGGAATGGGATCCAGGATCCATGGAGGAACTATACTGTGAGACCGCAGATAAGGGAACCAGATCTGACGAGGACAGAATGGGGGTATGAGGATAACTTTGCTCCCCAACCGATGTGTTTTCTTCTGAATGAACTTCATCATAAGCGGGAGGGGGAGATGAGCATAAAGAAGACCGGGTGGCCAAGCATGCACCAGAGCGTCTCTCGGGGTCTCCCCTGAAGGGGGAAGTATTGCGAAGTACTCGCTGAACTTTGTGTTTGACGGAGAGGCGAAAAGATCGCAGCGAGGCCAACCCCATGTGCGGAAGATCTGCTTCGCAACTGAAGGATTGGGAGACCACTCGTACGGGGTGAGAATCACCCGACTCAGTTTGTCCGCCAATATGTTGGACCGACCTGGAATGTGCGTTCCTAAAAGAAAGTGGTTGGTGGATATCGCCCATTGCCACACTCATAGCCTCTCGGCAGAGGGGATAAGACCTGGTTCCCCCGTTTGTTTATGTACCAGACCACCGCCATGTTGTCTGTCTGGATCGCAATAGTCCCTAGAGGGAGAAGGTCGCGGAGAGCTTGCAACGCTAAAAGCACCGCCCTCATCTCTAGGACATTGATATGCAAAGCGGTCTCTATGGAGGTCCACGTGCCTTGGACGGTTCTGCCCGAACAATGCCCCCCCCCCCCCGAGGAGAGAAGCATCCGTGGTCAATGTGGCTTGGGGTAGGGGAAATACAAAGGGTCTCCCTTACTGCAGCTCTCGCGATTGAAGCCACCAAAGGAGGGAGTCCCTGCAAGTTCTGCTCAGTGGAATAGGAGTGTTCAGCGGGTGAAATACTAGTGACCACTGAACTTGAAGAGTCCACTGTAAGACCTTCATTTGTAGGCGAGCATGAAGAGAGAGCCCGATGGCCGCTGCCATAGACCCCAGTGTCCTCAGGACTAACTCCGCCGCAGGAGCTGGGCTTCGAAGAAGGGCTAAGATCTGATGCAATAAGCTGTTGAGCCTGTCCGGGGTTAGGAAGGCCCGAGAGATGCGAGTGTCCAATTTTGCCCCTACTTTTGAAGGTTCACTGATATGCCCAAACTCTGGGCGAGAGTCAGAGCATAATCCCCTGCAATACAGAGTTGATGCCTGTTGGGGGTGGCAAGGAGCCAGTTGTCCAGGTACGGGAACACCTGAATGCCCTGGAGCCTCAGGTGGGCTGCAACCACTGCCATGATCTTGGTGAACACCCTGGGGGCTGAGGTGAGGCCGAACGGGAGAATCCTGAAATGGAAATGACCGTCTCCCAGCCGGAAGCGGAAGAACCTCCTGGATCGCCTGTCCATCAGAATGTGGTAGTACCCATCCTTGAGGTCTATAGAGCACATCCAGTTCTCCCGAAGAGGGAGAATAGACTGAAGAGTGACCATCCGGAACTTCTCCTTGGGGACGAACAGGTTCAGGGCGGAGAGATCTAGAATCGGCCTCAAGTCCCCCGTCTTTTTTGGCACCAAAAAGAAATTGTAGTAGTAGCCCAATCCGGACTGGTCTGGTGGGACGGGCTGGATGGCTCTTTTTTCTAGCAGCTTTGATATCTCTGAAGCTGCTGCCTCCTTTTGATCGGGTGGGACATCGGGGAGGCGCTTGACTTTGGGGGGTAGGTTCATGCATGGAATGATGTGACCTCTGGATATGATTTGGAGCACCCATCGATCTGTTGTGATGGACTCCCAATTTGACAGATGCTCCGATAAATGCCCCCTGACTGCCTCCAGAGAGGGACAGCCGGGTAAGCCCTTAGGGCTGTTGCGCGGGCCTGTCCGAGAAAGGTTCCCTAGACCCGAAGTTACACAGCCCCCTCTGCCTCTAGAGGGCGAGGGGTCTGAAGCCGGATGAGACTGCTAAGGCTTGCGGAACCACAACTTGTTTTGTCCCCTCTGATTCCTTGAAAAGGATTGTTGGGGATTCGAGAAGCGGATCCCGATGGCAGACATCTTCCCATCCTTCTCGCTTTGGACCAGCGTTTCACGTACAGACTTGCCAAAAAGCAAAGATCCGTCAAAGGGCGCATTCGCGAAGGATGCCTTGATGGGCCTGCCTCAAACGCCTCCAGGAACACCGATTCGTCTGAGGAAGGTTTTTGGGCAGACCACCCCCCTCTAATACGCAACATTTCCATGATGTCTCCAAAGGAGACATCCTCGGGGGTGACCTTGGAGAATCTTCCCCCTCATCCAAATCCGTGTCCGTGGTGAGGGACTCAGGGGAGTCCAAGTGCCTCCTTTTACACTGCCGTTTGCGAGGCACCTCCTCAGTGGGACTGTCTGAGGTGGGCTCGCCCACTGGGTGCTGTTCCTCTAAGGAAACTAACTGGAGGGTTTGAGCAGGCTGTCCCATAGGATGGATGATGGAGGATAGACCCACATGCATAGGGAGAGGAGGGGGATCTGCGGCCTGAACTGGGGATCTGGAAGACCTCAACAGCACCCTCTCCACTACCTCAAAAGCTGAAGGAGAACTACTTTCTCCAGGCTCCGAAAGTAGTCTCCTCGGCTCCGAAGCAGGGATCGGCGTTGGAGCCAAAGCGGTCGGATCCGGGAGAGAAGTGTGCTCCGACCGACACTGCGCTGGCGACATACCAATCCCCACAGATCCGATGCTCGGCCCTAGGCCACGAGAGCTAGGATCCGACACGCTCAAGGGTACAGTCAGCGAAGAAACCCCGGCTCCGAGAGGGCCCGGATCCGATGACCCCAAAACCCTAAAGCGGGTCAGAGAAGGAGTGATCAGAGCAAAGAGAGGGACTGCACTCCCCCCTGAGGGGGGGGGCGGGGCAAGAGCACCCCCATCTGCATTTGGGTCTGCAGGAATCAACGCATCATCTGATCCATGTCCGCGTCGTTAAGGCTCCTGGTCGATCTAGAGGAAGTCGTCGAGGCGGGCCGGGAGGGTCGCCTCGACGACCTCGGAAACTGGTACTCCGGCAAGAACCGAGGCGGAGCCGAGAGGGGGAGGATCCGGAGACCTTTGAGGGAGAACTAACCACTTTAGATGGGGGGGCTGAGGGATGATCCTCAGCCTGCCTTTTATGAGACCTGTGCTTGTTTTTCTCCTTGTGTCTCTTTTCTTTGGAGACAGAAGCACTAGCGTCCCCCGAACCCTGCATAGCAGAGGGAGTTTGAGTCCCAGGCAGAGCAGGGGGAGCTAAAGGCACCAGGGCTACAGAGGCAGCCTGAGCCTTCGAGGGGGAGGAAGAAGAAGCAGAGTCCTGGGGAAGTAAGCCTGCCAGGATCAGCTTGTTCTTCCTGTCCCTAACTTCCCGGGGATTAAAGGCTGCACAAATTGGGCAAGCCGTTGATAAGTGGGCCACTCCCAGGCACAAAACGCACAGTGTGGCCATCAGCTGGGGAAAGCTTATGGCCACACTCAGAGCACTTAGAAAAAACGGCCATGGGCCCTTCAGCCACTTCTTAACAATACACACACCCAAACACTAAGGGGGTAAAGGAACAACACGCGACGCTAAGACTAAAACTCTACAGAAAAGGTGTTCGAAACTCTAAATCTACTAGGGGGTTACTACCACAACACAGGCTAACTAAACAAAAATTAAATTTAAGGATATTTTCTCTGAGAGAAAAAAGAAACAATCTCACCAAGCCTAAGGAGCTCTTCACAAGTAGCTGCTTCAGCCACGACAAACTCGATCTAAGGTAATACAATAGGCAGCAGGGGATAACGGGTGGGGGGAGGAGCTAGGATCTTTTAGCTAGTGAAGCTGCCGGCTCGGATCCGATACCCACAGGTTGCAGAACAAATGAAGTAACTACTTCAGATCACAGAAATTATTTATACGCCCTGTGTAAAAAGAAGGGCTGCAATTGCACTCTAACACACCACACTTACACTAGTAAGAAACAGAAACCTAATGGCCTAAAAAAACGGCCACTACTTTAGTAAATAGGAAGAAATGTAAGTATAAGCCCTGCAAAAAAAGAAAGGACCAAACACACACTAGTAGAGAGAACCTCTATGCCCTATAAAAAACTGTGGGCTAACACTATTAAACATACTAATTATGCTATAATATCTATCTGCATGCTCTGCTAAAGAGCGAACACACTTTAAACTAAGAAAAAGAAGAATTCAAAGGCCTAAAAGAAAATCGTGGCCAATAAATTCCTCTTAAACACAGAGAGATAGGGAGGATAGAAGGCCTAACCACAAAAAAATGGCCTTTTCAAAGTTTCAAAGCCCCCATGCTAAAGGATAACGCTGTCCAAGCTGCAAAATCCTTTACTAATGCACTCTATGGGCACCTACAGGAATGCACGGATTGTGCTATCCCAAACAAAACCAAGACTCACTCCTCCAAGAAAAAGAAACCAGTCTGGTGGAACCCTGCCATAAACAAGCTATACAATAGGAGGAGGAAACTAGTAAAACCCCAAGAAGGGAAGACATTCCTGATCAGTATCAGCAAGAAACTACATTCCCTCATAAAATCATCCAAGGCTAGCTTCAAAAGGAAAATTGCCATGGACCACAAAGATAACCACAAGGCATTCTATAGCTATGTCAAGAATCTAAGTGGCAATTCTCAGATCTGCTCGGAGTTAGTGCAGAATGGCACAAAATATTCTGAGCCGACCGATATAGCCAACATCCTGGCAGACAAGTTCAGTGCAAACCTCACTCCCCTCTCACCCCCAAAAAGGCCCATAACAGAAGAATGTAGTGCCCCAGAAATCACAGACACGCAGGTTAAAACAGCCCTCTCCAAAGCCAAAAACACAGCATCAATGGGACCAGACTGTGTCCCAGGCTGCATCCTACACGAGCTCAAAGATGAACTAACTCCTCACCTAAACACTGTTTAAACTCAGCCTCTCCACAGGCTATGTGCCCACAGAGTGGCGCACAGCAACGGTTATTCCGCTCCACAACGGTGGAGCCACAACGAACCCTGGGAACTATCGCCCTATAAGCTTGACTAGCTTGGTCTGCAAAGCTATGGATCTCATTAACAGAGACATTGGGAACCTCCAAAACACTGGACCCTACCCAGTTCGGCATTAAGGGCAGATCATGCCTCCTAAACCAGTGGACTTCTTTGAGACAGTTAACAAGGGAAAGGTGGTTCACACAGCCTACCTAGACCTCGCAAAGGCCTTTGACACCATTCCCCACTCGGGTATTATAGACAAGCTCACCAGTCTGAACATAAACCCCTACGTCACGAAATGGGTCGTCAACTGGCTCACGGACAGAACCCACATGGTAAGAGTTGCGGAAGCTAGGTCTGACTCTAAACCGGTTACAAGTGGCATTCCCCAGGGCTCAGTCCTAGGACCCCTCCTGTTCGGCATATACTTCTCAGAGGTACAGGCAAGCACAGGAGGACTATGGCTGACCAAGTTCGCAGAAGACTGCAAACTAGGTGCTATAACTGACTCTCCTGCTAACACAGACATCCTCCAAAAGGGTCTCACTGAGACAGATACCTGGTGTCAAACCATGGCTTCAAGCTAAATGCCAAAAAGTGCACAGTCATCCCCTTTGGAAAAAAAAGTACCCACAAACTACCACATAGGTGGTAGCCCCCTAAATACGGAAGACACAATAAGGGATCTGGGGACCCAAGTAGATCGTAACTTCTATGATAATCACATTGCCAAAGTGGTTAGAAAATCCTTCTATGTGGCCCACCTAATCACAAAAGTATTTGCATACAGATCGAAAGAGGTCATTGGGCCCCTCTACGCATCACTCATCCGACATCATAGAGTACAATGCCCCATTTGGGATGTACCTTACAAGACACCTGCAACAACTGGAAAGACCACAGAAGTACCTCACCAAGAGGATCACTGGCCTCAAGCAGATGCCCTATGCAGCTTGACTGAAGAAACTCCAGCTGTACTCGGTTGCATACCACCTACTCGGAGGTGATCTCTGTCTGACATACAAGGCCATGTCCAACCAAGAATTTATGGACATGCTCCACCTAAAGAAAACCATATCCCCTCGAGCCACACGCTCCAGGGATCTAAACCTCACCACAACAATAAATAGAATGTGTTGGAGGGATAGATTCCTGTCCCACAGACTTCCCATGCTCTGGAACAAGATTCCAATCTACATTAGGCAGAGCTCCTCGCTAACACTCTTCAAGAGAAACCTTGAAGAGTGGATGGGAAACAAAGTTTACCCCAGGGATCACTTCAATAGCTCTGCTGGACAGAGGCACAGGGAACTAAGCTAAGGGGGCGGCGAAAGCCAGCACATTCCGGCTAGGCTTATAAATGCCTTTGGGCAGATAGCCTAGTACCTACCTATGAACCTAAATTTATTTATAAGAAAACTAGAAATCTGAAAGTGTTTTTCAAAAACGTTTCAAATAACAAAAATAAAAGAACTGACACTAAGCTAGAGACATTTCCATGTAATAATTGTTCTCAATCGAGGTTTATTTTTGCCTACGAGTAGTTTTTTCTTTGAGCACAACAATTTCTTACACACTGCAAAGGGTAGATAATTCCTTAATACATAAGGATTAGTTTATGTTGCTATTTGCTCTGCATGCAAACCTTTCTATATAGGGAAAACCATTCGAAAGTTAGCTAGTAGGATTAGAGAACATGTAACAGCTATCAAAAAGGAAGACCTAAATAATGCTCTAGCAAGACATTCTCAGCTGTATGGATTTTAAAAAATTCCAGTTTATGGTGCTAGAATAGGTGAACAGAGGAAGATTTACTGACACATTTAATGCATATCTCGAATTTTTAGAACTCAAATGGCAGATTATTTTAAGGGCTGATGTCACACCCGGCATCAATGAAAAAATGTCTATTAAGTAAGTGTTTTTTAAAGTTAAAAATGCATAATATAATAAACTTAGTCAGTTTATGAATATTCAGTTTAAAACTTTTTACACCACTTCGTCAACACATATTTTTTTAAGAAAACATGTTCTACTTAAAGTAACATTTATATATAATGTTCATTGCATTTTTAAGTATATAAATCAACATATTAAGAGTTAAGAATATGAATGTTTTATTGGTTGATTTTCATAACTGATGATGGTATAAACGTGTAATGTTTGTGAGTCATGGCAGTTTCTGAGGAAGTCCTGTATTAAACGAACAAAAGGGCTAAATCATGTGTACCGGAGTCGTATTTGTTGTTTTTTTCTGTAGCAAAGTTGAGTTTTGTTTATTTTTTGTGTATAAGCACTTTTGGTTCTCTCTCATACGACTCGTGGGCCAGTATTTATGTTTGGAATTTGCAGTTTTATTTTGCTCATTGAGTTCCTGACATTCATCATCTTTAGTTCGTAAGACTTTTTGGGGGGCTTTGTCAATATATTCCTATAAACCACATTGAGTGTGGTTTCTACTGGCGCAATATTTCCCTGGTGGCCTGTCGAGAATTCCTTGCATTTTTTTTTTTGTGTATTGTGTACATCGCTACAATTCCAGAAGGATGAAAATAGATGGGGAAGCTATCAAACCTCACCATTCATCCGACACCTGGAAGAGTGGCCAAGCTAAGAAGTTAGCTGACGTCATCGAAGAAGCGTAAGCAGTGCTTCAACAGCTTAGAGACGGGTTTGGAGCCCTGCAACAAAGAAGCGAAAGTTCCAATGTTTTCTCTTCATCTTCGGATGAAGGTACAGTTATTGTTGCAGATACTAACTGTTCCAGTCAAACTATTTTGAGGTTTCTGCAAGAAGACCCTCATTCACCGATGTTAACATGCCAGGACAAGTGACAAGTCTGTACATTCTCATTACACTTCCTTTGATTTTAAAGCATGTTTTTTCGAGCTTGAGAAAAAAGTGGTCAAGCTCAAAAGTTTGACATTAGAAAATCATTATTTGAGTAAATGTGTGGATTTGAAAGAAGTGCCGTTAGGACCAAGAGTGTATACATTTCCAAACGGCATTTCTTTAAAGGACAAAATTTACAACAAAGATATATACAACAATGTAGGTCTTGAAGTCCCTAAAGCACTTATTAGTTGGAATGTAGAAAAAATATCAACATTAAAAGATAAAGTAAAAAATATGGATGCGAAATTAAACATCCAGACCACCAGGCCTTCCAATATTTATATCACAATTTATTCGAAAAATGTGAGACACTTGTTGGCAATATTACCAAGAAAAAGTTATGAGGGATTTAAAAAGCTACCAACTTGGTCAAGCTTTTTTAATCAAAAAGAAAAAACATAAATCTGACCATACTGATTCTAACAACCCTCATCATAAGAATTTTGGGGACAAACATCTGGATAGACTGGATTCTTTTTATTCCTGTGAGACTGAGAATATTAGACGCACAGATTCAGAGGAACCACAAAGAGACATTCTTTCCAGTCCATCCAGTGAAACTACTGAAGCAAGCAAACTGTCTTCTCCCCCCCTCCCCCTTTTTTTTACACCAGCAGCAAAAACGAACAGCCTGCCTCCCAACCAGGAGGCTTTCACAGTAGTCACAAAGAAGAAAGGGAAGAACAAAGAAGGCTAGAAAAAGAATGTAATAGGTTCATAGGTTTATATTAGGCTACCTGCCCTAAGGCATTTATAAGCCTAGCCCAAATTTTTGTGGCTTACGCCACCCCTTATATGAAAAAATACTGTGCCCATTAGTTTGTTGTGCCTCTGTCCAGCAGTGACACAGAGATGATTCCCGGGGTAAACCTACGATCTCCCATCCACAGGTCAAGATTTCTCTTGAACAGAGCCAGCGAGGTGCTCTGCTTCACATGGACCTCACATGGTAATGTGTTCGATTTAAGTAATAGAGTTTTTTCTTGTACCGAATTGAAACTGTCAAAAGATTTTTCTTTTTTACCAGCCAACAGAGCTCCATTAGTTCACACTATGTTGTGTCTTTCGGCTTTTACCAGTTAGGGGTCGCCACAGCGGAACTCAGGTCCGCTAATGATTGGCAGCAGATTTTTATGTGCCGAGTTGCCGGCTCTGACGCATAACCTTCAACAAAGGTAAGCCCATTCACGCATGTCTCCACACAAAAGACGCTCTAGCTGAGAATTGTACAGGACAACGTCTTACTGTGAGGCAAGAACGCTACCGCAGCACCACCACCACAGTACGTTAGATTTTAAATTATATATGAGAAAGTTAAAAATTTGAAATATATATTTGAATGAAGTGGATATTAAGGAACATAAGTTTGGAAGAAACAGCACCTATAATCCTACATTAGTACACACTTTAAATGTTTTTTCCTCCATTGTTGAAAGAGAGCTACACAAATTATTAAAGGACACAAACAGGTGGTTCAAACACCAATATTGCAATCTGAATAAGGATGAAATCACAGCGTTTAGACAGTTAGGCAGGTACAATAATACTGGATACATGAAAGCTGACAAAGGACAAGGCATAGTTATAATGGAAAGTAGCAAATACATTGAAGCTATACACAATCTTTTAAGCGACACTACCAGTCATAACAAAATATCTAAAAACTATGTCAGACAGTTTTAAAAATATAGATCTCAGTTTATTAGATATGTTACATCAAGGATACACTGACCTAGATTTATTTGAATTATGTATGGTAGAAGAGCCCCAATTAGGGTATTTGTTCAGTATACCCAAGATCCATAAAAATATAGTGCAGCCGCCATTCAAGCCTATAGTGTGTGCAACTCACAATAAAACATCTAAGATATCAGCCTATTTGGATCAAATACTGTATCCTATTGTTCAGAAAAGCAGATATCTGAAGGACTCTTGGATTTTCCTGGATGAGTTAAACTACATTTTCACAGGGGAGGAAAGTTACATGTGTACCATGGACATCACTTCATTATACACTTCCACTGACCAGGATGAAGGGGTTGATTTTGTTAGGTTATATCTTAGCAAATATTGCAAAGATTATCAGCTTGACATAACCACTAATTTGTCAGCTCATTGATTTAGTACTTAAGAATAACTTTTTCATGTTTGATAACATTTTTCAGCAAATACGTGGTGTTGCAATGGGAGCTCAAGTTACTCCCACTTTCACCAATTTGATTCTCTGTTGTTGGGAGGAGGAATACTTAGTCAAAATTCCAATGTTAAGGTATGTAAAAGTTTTACAAGATATATTGATGGTTTATCATTTGGTCTAGTGATATGGATACCCTGAATGAGTTCCTGAGGGAAATTAATAATAGCATCCACTGGCTCAATGTTACACTGGGTGAAGTAGGTAGTTTAGTACACTTCTTGGATATAAAGGTAGATTATTAATGCCAAAGACAGAAGTTTTTCTAGTAACATCTATAGGAAGAACGCATTCACTAAATTTTTTTACACTTAAATAGTTTTCACCCAGTTCACATGAAATTGAATGTGTTTCGAGGACAGGTCATTAGACTTAGTCATTTGATTAGCGATGATAAAGTGTTCTTAGAAGAAACTAATAAAATTATTGAACTTTTCTTAGAAAGAGGATATCCCTTTCAAAAATTAGTGACCATTACTGATGAAGTTAAAAAAAGACAAATGTTTTTTTCCTATTATTAAAATTGGTTTCAGTACCAACAGGACTGGAGATGACAACAGTTTTAACTGTTCTTTTCCAGCTCCTTTGAGTGTAGAAGGCAATGAAATCAAACGTGTGATTAATAACTGGAAAATTTTATTAATTAATCAAGAACTCTAAAATTATTAGATACAAGCCTAAATTTATTCATAAAAAACTAGAAATTTGAAGCAATTTCTCAAAAACGTTTCAAATAAAAGAAACAGAACTGACACTAAGCTAGGGACATTTCCATGTAATAATTATTCTCAGTGTAGGTTTATTTTGTCTACGAGTAGTTTTTTTCTTTGAGCACAACAATTTTTTACACATTGCATAGGGTAGATATTCCTGTAACGCAGAAGGATTGTTTATGTTGCTATTTGGTTTGCATGTAAATCCTTCTACAGAGGGAAAACCATTTGAAAGTTAGCTTGTAGAATTAGAGAATATGTAACAGGTATAAAAAAGAAAGACCTAAACAATGCACTACAGCAAGACATTCTCTCAGTTGTCCGGATTTTAAAAAATTCCAGTTTACGGTGCTAGAAAAGGTGACTAGAGGAAGATTTATTGACACATTTAATGCACATCTCGAATTTTTAGAACTCAAATGGCAGATTATTTTAAGGGCTGATGTCACAGACGGAATCAATGAAAAAATTTCTATTGTGTTTTTTAAAGTTTAAAAATGTATAATATAATGCACTTAGTCACTTTATGAATATTCAGTTTAAGACTTTTTACACCACTTCAATACTTATAAATTTTTTAAGAAAACATGTTCTACTTAAAGTAACATGTGTATAATGTTCATTGTACATTTAAGTATTTAAATCAGCCTATTAAGAATATGATTGGTTTATTGGTTGATTTTCATAATTGACAGTATAAATGTGTAATGTTTGTGAGTCATGGCTGTTTCTGAGGAAGTTCTGTATTAAACTAATGAAAGCGCTAAATCATTTGTGTCCTGGAGTCGTATTTGTTTTTTTTTTTTTCTATGGGTGAATTTGTTGCATACCTGGCAATTTTATTGCAACAGGAGTCGTTTTGCCAAGTCATTTTTTCTTAAGTTAGTTAATATGGGTGATGGCACAGAGTAGAGCTGAGATCAGATGGGATTGAGTAACAGTAGTTTTTGTACTTTCTGTAAAATACTGCCTGCTCCTATATAGTGTACCAAATTTTTTGTATACTTTTTTTATGGTTTGGGATATATGTATGTCAAATCTCATGTTGCTGTCTATTTCTGCCCCAAGTAGTTTGGTGTGTGGTGAGGGTGAGATGGCAGTGTTACTTATTGATACAATGTTAAATGCACGGGAAGAAGTTCGTAGCTTTAGTGGGGAAGAATAGTATGAGTTTGGTTTTCTTGGGGGGGTTTAGGATTAGATGGGAGTTTGTTAGTCAGGTTTCTACTTTAAAGGAGTTTTGTGTTAGTGTTAGTAGTTCTTGTAGGGTAGTAGCGGCACAGATCACTGTAGAATCATCTGCATATAGAATAAAAAGAAGTTATGCACTCACCATAACGTTCCATGTGTGTTGTCCATCTCACCTTCATTCTTAGCAGGTTGGGTTCGGATCCGAACATCAGATCCAACTCAGTCTTATACACCAGCTCGAGGTCTTTCACTAGCTCGTGGCTAGCTCCTATTCCATCATGCGCTAAGAGAGCTCCCCAGATCTTGTTTGCAGCTATACAAAGGAATTCCAAAACAAGGACAGCTTATTACTTAATAGAGCAATCAAGGTCAGAAAACACTAGTAGCCAACTGTATCAACTTGGTCTTCCAGGAGACGAAGACTGGGAGACAGAGGGTGGGATGTAAGAATGAAGGCGAGATGGACAACACACATGGAACGTTATGGTGAGTACATAACTACTTTACGTGACTGTTGTCCTATCTCGCCTTCATTCTTAGTAGGTTGGGACAGCGTCCCTAGCACCATCTTTCTTGGGTGGCTTAAGGGAGAATATTTTTCAGAACTGTGGAACCAAAGGAGGCCCTGTTCCGGGAGGCCAAATCCACTTGTAATGAGTGATAAAGGTATGTGGTCTTGCCCATGTTGCTGCAGCACAAATGTTATCAATAGGCAGTTTAGCCCAAAAGGAGGAGGAGGTTGCAACTGCCCTTGTAGAATGACCTTTCATTTTATTGGAAAGATCTTTGTTTATAGATTTGTAAACAAAGGTTATACAATCTGAGAGCTATTCTGGAAGTGTCACTTTAGAAACTGGAGCACCTTTCCTTGAGTCTGAAAAGGATACAAATAACTGATCGGATTTTCTGAAGTCCTTTGTCCAAAGAAAGTAAAAGCATAACTGTCTATGTACATCTAGTTGATGTAGAGTGCATTCTGCCTTGTTCTCATAGTTACAGAAAAATACTGGTAGCTTTATAGATTGGTTTCAATTAAAATCTAAACATACTTTGGGTAAAAAGGAGGGGTTTGTTCGTAAGGATACTCTGTCACTGTGGAAAATCATATAGGGGGGCTTTATTGACGAGACTTGCAGCTTGGACACCCTTCTAGCAGAAGTAATAGCTATCAAAAACAGTTTTCCAAGACAAAAATTTCATATTGCAGGATAATGCTGGCTCAAACAGGGGAAAAACTAAATGGGATAAGATAAAATTTAAGTCCCATGGTGCTGGAGGGTCTCAAACAGGTGGTCTTAATAAAAAGGTACCTTTAAGAAAGGCTTTGTGTAGTCTGTTTGACATAATTTTGAGGCTCGATTCTCCTAAATGGAAACTGGATATTGCTGCTAGCAGAACTTGAACAGTAGCTGTGGCTGTGCCTTCATTTAATAGCTTTGCCAAGAATTCCAGAATGGAAGCTACTGGGGCAGAAAAGGAGTCAGTGTGATTTGAAGCCCAAGAAAAAAATCTTTTCCATTCGCTTGTATATATCTTTCTTGCTGCAGCCGTATGAGAAAAAAATAAGGATTTGTTTTACTGGGGGGGGGGGGAAAGTTATGTCTTACCATAACGTTCCATCGGAGTTGTTGATCATCTTCCAGTCATCAATGATGGGTTTGGGTCCGAGCTGTCGAAACCAAGTCGGCCTTATGCCAAGCTTGCGTGCACCAAAAACTCTCGAGCTAACCTGCTACCTACAATGCCCTTCACTCAGTTACCTCAGATCTAGTTTGCATGCAACATATAGAAGAACCAGAAAGTCAGAGGCCATCTCTGCACAGAAACCCTGAAACACCACAAGACCCAGATCTGCCAGGAGCCTTTGGTGGGGGTCGGTGAGAGGGTGGGATGACTGGAAGAACAACTCAGATGGAACGTTATGGTAAGACATAACTTCTTTATCTGAAGTTGTTAATCTTCTTCCCATTCATCACTGATGGGACAGAATCCCAAGTTACTTGGAGAACCTGGGTGGCCCTTATGAAAGAACATTCCTGAAAACCATTGAACCAAAGGCCACTCTTCCCCTGGAGATCAGATCCAATTTGTAATGCTTGATAAAGGTATGGGGTTTAGCCCAAATGGCAACTGCACAAATGTCATCCATGGAGGCACTAGAGTGGAAGGCAATCGATGCTGCAATAGCTCTAGTTGAGTGAGCTTTGATTTGACCAGGCTTAGATTCATTTATAAGCAAATATGAAAAGATAATGCAATCTCTGAGCCATTTTGACAAGGTAACCTTTGCTACTGCACCTATCCAGGGCCAGCAAAGGAAACGAAAAGTTGGTCCGACTTGCGAAAGGACTTAGTTCTGTCCAGGTAGAAACGTAATTGTTTATGAACATCCAATGAATGTAGGCAGTATTCTCCCTTGTTTGAATAATTTGGAAAGAATACAGGGAGCTCAATGGATTGATTAACAGAAAAGTCGGAAACCACCTTGGGAAGAAAGAATGGGTTAGTACGAAGTGATACTCTGTCCTTATGGAAGATCAGATAACGGCTCTTGATACATATGGCTTGCAACTCAGATATTCGTCTGGCTGAAGTGACCACCACCAGAAATAAGAATTTCCATGACAGGAATTTTAGATCACATGCAGTCGCAGGCTCAAAATGGGGTAGAGAGAGAGAGAGTGGAGAACCCGGGAGAGATTCCATGCCTCCACCAGCTGTCTGATGGGAGGTCTGCTGTGGAATATTCCCTTGAGGAAGGGTTTTGCAAAATCGGGTGGAAATAAGCGCGGACGGATGAAGAAAGGGTTTCCTGCCTGGCAACTAACAGAAGTGGAGAACCCAAGCCGTCAGCTTGAGAGTAGACATTCAGGGGAGTCCGCCCTTGTGGGTGAGATATGAGGTCCTGACGAGGGTCTGGGATCCAAGGAGGTTGTAACAGAGGAGGTCAGAGGAAGGGAAACCACGCTTGACAAGGCCAGAACAGGGCAATGAGGATCACTTTGCTTCTCAACCGAATAGCTTTCTTTAGAAAAAGAGGAATCGGGGGAATCGGAGGATAAGCATAAAGGAGATCCGCGGGCCAATCGTGAATCAAAGTATCTCTCGGTGACTCCCCGTGAGGGGGAAAGAGGGCAAAGTTGCTGCTGCATTTTGTGTTTGAGGGGGAGGCGAAAAGACTGCAGTATGGCTGGCCCCAATGGGTGAAAATTTCTGCTGTCACACACTGATTGAGAGACCACTCGTGAGGACGGAGGATGCATCTGCTTAGTCTGTCTGCAATCACGTTGGCGCTCCCCGGGATATGCGTTGCGATCAGAAAGTGGGTGGAAGCCATCGCCCACTGCTAGATTCTCATGGCTTCACGACATAGGCGGTACGACTTGGTCCCTCCCTGTTTATGTAACAGGCATGTTGTCCGACTGGATAGCAATCTTTTCGGACGGGAGCGGGTGGAAAGCTTGCAACGCCAACAGCACCGCTCTTAACTCCAGGACATTGATATGCAAGTTGACCTCTATACTGGACCACGTGCCCTAGACTGACTTTCCCTGAAAGTGCCCCCCCTATCAAGGAAGCATCTATTGTCACCGTGGTGCTGGATTGGGGAGCCTGGAAGGGGCGACAAGATTTTTGTTTGTATTCATCCAGCAGAGATCATGTTTGCAAGGTGTTGGTGATGAGTATCTGTGAGCTCGGGGGGTGAAGACTGGATATCCACTGGGACTGAAGAAGCCATTGTAGAAGTCTCACGTGTAATCTGGCTAGGGGAATAATTGGGATGGCTGCAGCCATAGACCGCAGAGCCTGGAGAACTTCCCTTGCAGACACCTTTCTTTGACAGAGTATCACTTGAACTTGTGCGCTTAATCTCTGAAGCTTGTGAGCAGGAAGAGAGACCACACTTGATTGAGTGTTGAATATTGCCCCTATGAATTACAAGTGTTGTGAGGGCTGAAGGTTGGATTTTTCCAAGTGGATGGTGATGCCCAGCGACTCCGCTTGCACTAGAGTGCAGAGGAGGGCTCTGACCAGAAGGCGCTTGGTGGGGGCACAGAGAGGAGCCAATTGTCTAGGTACAGAAACACCTGGAATCCCTGAAGTCTCAGATTAGCTGTGACCACTGCTAGGCATTTTCTGAACACTCTGAGGGCCGTCGAGAGACCGAATGGCAGGGCTCTGAATTGGTATTGACTGGCTGCCAGCCGGAAGCGAAGGAGAATCCTGGAGCGCTTGTCCATCTTGATGTGGTAATAAGCATTCAGGAGGTCTAATGAGCACATCGACACACCCTCCTGCAGAAAGCGAAGGATGGATTGAATCGCGACCATGCAGAACTTGGTTTGAACTACTGATTTGTTTAGCTGGCTGAGATCCAAAATGGACCTCCAGTCCCCAGTCTTCTTTGGCACCAAAAAGAATCTGGAGTAGAACCCCGATCCATACTGGTCTGGGAGGACCTACTGGAGGATTCATTTTTGACATAGCGTTCGTATCTCGGAAGCTGCCTCCTCCTTTTGACTGGGTGGAACATCGGGAAGGGAGTTCGGAGGTCTTGGATAAGATATTAAGGGAATGTGATAGCCTCTGGTAATGATTCTCTGCATCCACTGATCGTTTGTAAGAGAGCTAGGCAGCTTGGTGCAGAGAGGAACCCGCCCCGACTGCTTCCAGAGGAAAGGAATTGGACAGTGCTTCAGGAGCATTGATACAGTCTTCCCGAGAAGGAATCTCTGAAGTCCTGATTCCGGGGACACACTCTGCCCCGAAAGGGGCATCTTCCATTATTGGAACCCCCTCTTCCTCTGGGAGAGTCCTCACCACGTGTGTCACGGAAAGGACCTTGCGACTTCTTGTGCTACATCTTCCCACTCCTCTGGTTCCTGGAGAAGGAACGCTGAGGTTTGGAAAAGAGTAGGCCCATGGCAGACAAGGTCTTCCCCGCCTGCTCGCACCTGGCTAATGTATCCTTGACCTTAGCACCAAACAGAGCTGATGGTTCAATAGGGGCGTTTAAAAAGGAAGACTTGGAGTCCACGAGATCACAAATGTGCATACAGGCATGGCGTCTCATGACTACGCCTGCACCCGCAGCTCTAGCCACCCTTCAGTTGCGTGGGACAGCAACCTCATGGACAAACTGGATATTGACTCTAGGGTGGCAAGTTGGGAAGCAACTTTATCACATGCCCTGTCCGAAACTTGACCCGTGAGGGTTCCAGAGAGTTAGGTGATGAAATCTCTCTGGAGCCTCATAAAATGTGCCAAAAAGTTCAGAGACCTGACTGCAAAGGTCACTGATGCAAAAAAAACCTCGCTTCCCTCACCTGTTCACCACCCAGGACCCTCTATTGGGCGGGTGAACAGCAGGACTTTCCTCCGCAAGGTCCTTTTTCGTGGCTGCCGCCACCACCATTGCATCTACTGGCAAACCTTTAGCCCAATGGGGTTGATCCTCTGGAGGGGAGAGTATTTTATCTGATCTCCTGGGGATGGCCTCAACGGTGTCAGGGTTCTTCCATGCCTGTTGCACGATGAGTTTGACCAACTCATCAGCGGGGGGGGGGGGGGGGGGGTCATCCAAGAAGTAGAAGGTCGAGAGCAGAAGGCCTGCAGGAATACTGATTACTCTGGGGAAGGATTGGTGGGCTTCCAGTCACCCCCCTGTTTCAAGATTTCCAGGATGTCTCCAAATGAGACTGTCAGGGTCCGACCGTGGGGATCCTTCCCCATCATCGTAGTCCGTATCTTCTGTGAGGGACTACTCTGGGGAGTCCATGCGTTTCCTCTTACCCGTTTCCGAGGGTGGGAGGATCTGAAGAGGATGCAGAAAGGGAAATACCCTGAACAGGGGTTTCCTGGGCCTTGTGCTCTCGGAGTCCTGGGGGGGGTGGCCTTTGACAGCTGCGGCTCAGAGGAACTGGTAGGATGACTGCCATAGGAGGATTTCTGGAAGCAAGCACCCTCTCCATCACCCAGAAAGCAGGCCCGCTTGAAGAGGAATGGGAGCACAGAACCAAAGAAGACAATGTCGGAACCGGGGTCACACCCCGCTCCACATGGTCTGTCCCTGGGGACGGAGCCTCAAGCAAACTCGGGGAGGGAGTCACCCTCGGACCCGAAGACAGAATCGGTCACACAGCCAGAACTGTGGCTGGAACAGAGGGTTCCACCCCCCAAGCATGAGATCGAGGAAGGGTGGGTTCCAAAGGAACCAACACACAAAGGGGCCTTGGAGCCTCAAACACAGTCGTAGTCTGCGCCAAGGAAAGGGGTCCTCTCATAGATGTTGAGTATACGAGGGATCCAAGGGAGGAGAGTATGTAGGGGTCACTAGTGTAATAGACCCAAAGCCCAGAGTGGGAAGGGGGTCTAGGAAAATTTGTAATTCCCCTGGCGGTCAGCAGCTGATCAAAAAGGCACACCACATCCAATTCTGAAAGGCTCTTTGTGGACTTTACCAATGCCCGAGGGGGAATCAGGCTGGTCCATAAACGGACTGAAGGCTTGTCCAGCAAAAGGATCCGCAGACAGAGTACTGGGTTTGTGGTGCATCACAGAACGGCACAGTCAATTCCAATTTGGAAACCGGCAACAAAGGCATGATCGGAGCAGAGAACGGGCTCGGAGCCGAGGTCACAGTTGGGATGGAGATCAATAATGGCTCCGAAGTCTGAACCGATGTCGGGACAGAGATGGGGGGACGTCGGTGCAGAGATGGAGGCAGACAAACTGGTCAGAACCGAGGTTGTAGTTGGCGCCGTAGTCGTCAGAGCCGGGGCAGGCATTGACAAGGCGACCTCAGTATGAATCACTGGAGCCAAACTTGGAGCCGAGGTGGTCGGAACAGAGGAGGCAGTATGGTGCTCAGTGGAACTCTTATAGGCCTTGTGTTTATGGCTTTTACCACTATCACTGGCCGGTGAAGAGGGGTCTGAGCGAGGATGTTTCTTGTCCACAGAAGGAGGGGTTGAGACCTGAGATGCAGAAATTGCTTCTGAAAAAGGAGTAGGAAGCAGGCCCTTAACGGTCAGTTTATTTCATCACTCATTCAGTGTCCGTTGACTGAAGCTGGCACAAATATCACATGGAGGTTTCGCCGACAAATGCAGAACCTCCAAACAATACACACACTTTTCATGAAGGTCAGTATTCAGGAGTTTACCACTGCAAGAAAAGCAGTGTTTAAACCCCATAGTCCTTTTCTTCCCAGACATAATAGGAAACACACACACAACAAAAATAGAAGAAAGTGAAGAAAAGGAAAAAGGGAAATACCAACAATGGCATTGGGAATACCCAAGGGTAGAAGGGCCAATACCAACAATGGTATGAAAGGAAATACCTGTGGGTAGAGCTGAATGTAGTAAAGATACAAGAAATTAGCAAACAGGAAAAAATCCACAAAAACTTGTAAAATTTAGAAAAATATAACACTTAGCTGGAGAGCTCAGTGAAAGGCTCCTATATGGCTGTCCGGATCTGGGGTAACTGAGTGAAGGGCATTGGGGGTAGCAGCTTAGCTCGAAAGCTTTTGGTGCAAGCAAGCTTGGTAAAAGGCCAACTTGGTTCCGACGGCTTGGAACCAAACCCATCAGTGATGAATAGGAAGATTAACAACGTCAGATGAAAGGTTATGAAGCCTGGCTATGGCTGGAATTGGAGCAGCCAAGCTGTCAACTTGAGGGATTGAAGACAGGGATAGAGCTTTTCTGATGCGTGAGTCAGAAGGTTTGGAACTGGGACCAGAATCCAAGGCTCCTCCCGAAGGTGAAGCTACAGGGAGGGGAACCACATTTGACGAGGCCAGTATGGGGCAATGAGTATCAAGTCCCTTCCCAAGTAATTGGCTTTCTGAAGAACTTTGGGTCTCAATGGAAAGAGAGGAAAGTTTAGAGGAGACCAGAGGGCCAATCGTGTAGAAGTGCATCCCTTGGTGACTCCCCCGGAGGAGGGGGGGATAAAGGCAAAGTAGTTGCTGCATTTGGCATTCATGGATGTGGCAAAACGGTCACAGCAAGGCTGGCCCCATTTGCGGAAAATCTTTTTCACTACTTCCTGTTTTAGGGACAACTCGCGAGTCATCAGAATCGCTCTGCTGAGTCTGTCTACTATCATGCTGGATTTCCCCAGGATGTGCACTGCTGTCAGAAAGTTTTGGGAGGAGGTCGCCCAATGCCATACTCTCAGGGCCTACCGACAAAGGGGGCAAGATCTGGTTCCTCCTTGCTTGTTTATGTACCATACAACTGACATGTTTTCTGTCTGTATTGCAATAGTTCCCAGTGGAAGAGAGTCTTGGAATGTTTGCAATGCTAGAAGCACCGCTCTCATCTCTAGGACACTGATGTGCAAATGGGCCTTATGATCCTGCCAAGTGCCTTTCCCAGATAATGCCTCTCCCATCTGAGAAGCGTCCCTGGGCACTGTGGCTAATGGTTGGGGAAGTACAAAGGGTCAACCTAACGTCACCCGAGTGGAGTAAAGCTACCAACGAAGTTCGGTTTTGCAAGATTCCTTTATGAATATTTTGTGGGACATAGGTAGTTCCTGCATTGACTACTGAGTAGACAGCAGCCACTGGAGAATTCGCATGTGTAGACGTGCTAATGGAATCAAGGTTACTGCTGCTGCCATTGCGCCCAAGACTTTTAGAATTGTCCTTGCTTGCACTTTTTTCTTGGAAAGAAGGTTCAAGACCAGACATTATATAACTTGTACCCTTTCTGGAGGAAGTTTGGCCATCATCCTTGTTGTATCTAGTTCTGCTCCAATAAAAACGATACTCAGAGGGCAGCAAGGCAGATTTTTCATAGTTTACTGTGATCCCTAATTGAGAGCAGAGATGCAAGGTGGAGTCTCTCGCTTCTGTTAGTAGATGCTTGGTGGTGGCAGTTAGGGGGCCAGTCATCAACGTATGAAAACACTCCATCCTAGGCGTCTCAAGTGAGCTGCGACTACTGGCATACATTTGGAGAACACTCTAGCGGCTGTAGTGAGGCCGAAGGGCAGAGGCCGAAACTGGTGATGGCTGGCTCCCAGCCGAAAGTACAGGTGTCTCCTGGATCACCTATCCATTTTTATATGGCAGTACGCATCCTGGAATACTATCGAACACATCCAATTGTCTTGTCCCAAGAATGACAGCATCGACTGCACTGTTACTATCTAGAACTTGGACTTTATAGATTTGTTTAGGTTGCCGAGATCCAGAATTGGTCTCCAAGTCCCCTGTTTTCTTTGGAACTAAAAAGAATCTCGAGTAAGTTCAGGATCATATTTGGTCAGCGGGGAATGTTTGGATGACTCTCTTGTCTAGCAACTTTTGAATTTCTAAAGTTGCCTGTCCCTTTGACTGGGTGGGACGTCTGGGATCCTTTTTTATGTTTGGGGGGTAAGGAGTAACCTTTGGATAGGATGCTTTGCACCCACTTGTCTTTTGTTATTGCCAGTCAGGCTTCTGGGTACAAAGATTAGCAACCCCCCCCCCCCCCCGATTGCCTCCAGAGATGGACAGGCGGGTCTCCATTCAGGAGCACCGAAAGGGATTACCATAGAAAGATTCTCGGTCACCAGGATTCTGCGGACCTCCACTGCCGCATGGTTGGCGTCTTCCATTAGCAGTTTCCCCTTTGCCCCTGGGGGAAGAATCACCACGTCTGTCGTGGAAAACACACTGGGATTTTCGAAACCACATTTTCCCACTACCTTTCTCACCTTTGGGGTAAGGTCTGGTATGTAGGGAAAAATGGACTCCTGTGGCAGAGTGTCTTTCCCTCCTGTTCACACCTGGTCAGTGTGTCCTTCACTTTAGGTCCAAATAAGGACGAGCGATCAAATGGGACATTCACAAAAGGAGATTTAAAGGGTTCCGCAAAGTCTCACAAGTGCATCCAGGAATGTCTCCTTAAGGAAATTCCTGAACCCGCTGCTCTACTCACTCCATCTGCTGCATAAGAAATCAGTCTCATGGAGGAGTTGACCAGAAAGCCTAAGGTACAGAGCTAAGAGGAAAACCTTCTATGACATCTCTCTTCAGTTAATGAACCTTTGAGAGTACCTCCTAGCTTTTTTATGAGATCCCTCTGTAACCTTCTGAAATGAGAGTCAGGTAATTCAGTGACCTGAGAGCAAAAGCTGCTGAGGAAAAAATGTGCTTTCCGTATTTGTCCATTGTATGAGAATCCTTGTTTAGTGGATGGACGGAAGACTACGTTTCTGAAAGTTCCTTCTTGGTGGCTGCTGCCACCAACATAGCATCTACTGGGACTCCCTTTGTTAGGGAATTTTTGTCCAACGGGGAGGTAATGAACTTATTTGGCCTCTGAGGAACAAGTTCCACAGAATCTGGAGACTCCCAAGTCTTTCAAGAAACTAAATCCATAAGTTCATCGAAAGGCAGACACACCCAAGTGGAGGAAGGGTGAGAGATACCAAAGCCTTCAGCTACACAGACTCCTCTGCTGAGGGTTGGTGTTCTTCCAGCCACTTAAGTATTTCCAAGTTATCTCCAGAGGAGACATCATCAGGAGGCAACAACGGGGACCCTTTGGCAACATCGAGGTCCATGTCCGAAGTGATGGACTCCTTTGGGGAGTCTAAATGCTTCCTTTTGCATAGCCTCTTCCAAGGAAACTCTTTGGAGAGGATTTGGAAGAGAGGGGGGCACCCTGTGGGGCATCCTGAGGATTAAGATCTCCGCGATCCTGTGGATGCAAGGGTAGAGAGATGGACACCTATGCCTTTGGGGGAAGAATGTCAAGACCTAAAGGTGGAGCTGTCTGTGGGGACAGCACTCTCATCACCTCAACCGCCCCTGATCCAAGGAAATGGAGGGAATCACTGGAACCAATGTGGGTGGCTCAGAAGCTGATGTAGGAGCAAAACTCACCAGAGCGGATGCCCTGAGAGGCAGGTTCGGATCCCCAACTGTCTGATTAGACTCCCCTCCCTGGACCCAACTGGACAGTGTTGTCTCCTAGACTCCTCGAGTTCAGATGGAACCAAGGACGCTGGAGAGATGCTTGGATTGGATGATCCTGTGGTAGGTCTCTGTTCCGATTGTTCAACCAATATCAGTTCCGGACATCCCAGCTCCGTGATCACAGATTGGCTCGGAGAAGAAAGTGGTACAGAAGGGGAGGTTTTGGTCAGATCTGAAGCCATTGAGGTTGGATCGGACAACAGTCTGACGAGCGCCGGTGTACTTAAGTCTCTGCCTACACCACCCTATCCATGTCATCAGACAGGCTCCTCGAAGATAGAGTCGACGGGGCAGGAGATTTAGAAAGCTCAGAGTTGGAGATACCGATTCTAATTCCGGGGACTGGCTCCATAACTGAAATTCCACTGGAACAGACTGATGGGGCCGACGTGGAAGGCCTCTCGGAAGTGACAGACTTCGGATCTGGACAAGATACTTTAGGCACCTTTTTGGATGGCTCAGACGAAGGACACGCTACAAGATGAAGATCTTTTATTAGACTTGTTAGACTTTGGAGATAGTGATTTTGACATACTTGGACCTAACTTGAATCGCTTCAGTGAAAGGGGTTTTCAAAAGGCCTATTAAAATTAGTTTTTGCATTCTAACAGAGTCCTGTGGCTGAAAGAGTGACAAACTGCACAGGACATTTGGAGGTGAACGGTTCCTAAACAATAGATACAAATTGTATGCCTGTCTGTAAGGGACATTTTCTGTCTGCATTTTTCACATTTTTTAAACCCAGAGGGGTTAGTATCCTTAGAAAACAATTAGTAGCAAGAAGTAAACAAGCAACTATCAACTATAGCTAGAGCCCCAAATTTTTTTTTTAAATATAAACACACCACGAATCAACTAAATCTAACTGAAGGAAAGGAAGGAATGCCATAGCCCTTTAACTTAAATGGGCCATGTCCCCGAGGAGTGAGAAAAAAAGGAGGGGGGAGAAAAAACCCACCAAGTTAAAGGGTCAGGCAGTTCTCTAAGTTAAACAAACTAACTTGCAATAATCAAAGAGGAGAAAAGGGAAAGCCCCGTAACTAAAATGGGCTGTTTGGTTTTAAGCCAGAATAGGGGAATGAAGGCCTTGCAAAAAAAAAAAAAAAAAAAAAAAAAAAAAACAAAAAAAAACACCCTGGCAGTTTAGACACAAAACGGAACACCAACATCAACAACCAAGCAGTTGTAAACCGTAACACCCTAGAAAGGAATACAGAAAAGAAAAAAAAACTTTCAAAAAATGAAGAAAATATACTCAGCCAGAGCCAGTGAAGACAGCACCCAATCTAAGTGGCAAATGAGATCTGGGGAGCTCTCTGAGTGCATGATGGGGTAGGGAATAGCCACGAGATAGTGAAAGACCTTGAGCTGGTGTACAAGGCAGAGTCAGATAAGAGGATCACATCCGAACCAAACCTGCTAAGAATGAAGGTGAGATAGGACATCACCAAATCTGAGGTTGTGTTTGGAAAGGAACAAGCTCTGTAATCTGTTCCACTGCAGCAGTATCCTCTGTGAAATATACCTGTCCCACCAAACCGTTATATTGATGTTGCAGAAGAGGTTTAGATCCCTATACTAATTATTTCCGATACCATTTGACTTAGTGACGCAATGCTTGTAGACAGACTCTGAAGACGTTTAGGAAAGGTTTGACCCAGTGATATTTTAAGACTGCCAGTAAGTAAACAGGTATATTACCTGGTCTTGTGAAGATGGCATCCAGTGTTATCCATTTTCTTCCATTCAAATGTGGGACAGAATCTCAAACTGGGTGGTATCAGGGGAGGACACTGCTGAGTATGGTGGAGCCAAGAGATGAATGTGATCTTGACTGCTCATTCAGCTTAAAGTGGAACACAAAGGTGTTTACGGCTGCCCATGTGGCTGCTGCACAAATATCAATAACTGACAATTCTCTAGTGAAGGCTCTAGAAGTAGAAACTGCTCTTGCCGAATGTGGTTTAGGTTTACTTGCTAAAGACAAGTTTTTTTTCTGAGATATACGAAGGAGATCTGAGAGCCACCTGAACAGTGTTATTTTACAGACTGCTTTTCTTAATTTTGGCCTAGCAAAGGAAATGAATAATTGGATCTTTTCTGAAGTTCTCTGTTCAGTGAACACAGTATCCGAGTCGTCTGGGAACATCTAATAAAAGTAAAAGGTACTCTCCCTTGTTGAAGTATCTTGGAAAGAACACAAGGAGATGTACAGATTGATTTAAATTATCGGATGCCACCTTATGAGTACAGGATGCGTTAGTTTTAAGGGAAAATATGTCCTTGTGAAAAAACAGATATGGCGGCATTGATGAGAGGGGGCATGTAGTTCTGAGATTCATCTGATGCTACCGAGTCTAGAAAAAAGAAGTTATGTCTTACCATAACGTTCCATCTGAGTTGTTGATCTTTCAGTCATCAATGATGGGTTCGGTTCAGAGCCCTCGGAAATGAGTTGGCCTTATACCAAGCTCGCGTGCACCAAAAACTCTTGAGCTAAGCTGCTACCCACAATGCCCTTCACTCGGTTACCTCAGATCGAGATTGCATGCAACATATAGGAGGAAAAAGTCAGAGGCCATCTCTGCGCAGAAACCCTGAAACACCACACAGACCCAGATCATCAGCCAGGAGCCTTTGGAGGGGGATGGTGGGAGGGTGTGATGACTGGAAGATCAACAACTCAGATGGAACATTATGGTAAGACATAACATCTTTATCTGAAGTTGTTAATCTTCTTCCTATTCATCACTGATGGGACAGAATCCCAAGTTACTTAGAAAACCTCGGTGGCCATTATGGAAGAACATTCCTGAGAACCATTGAGCCAAAGGCCGCTCTTCCCCTGGAGATCAGATCCAATTTGTAATGCTTGATGAAGGTATGGGGTTTAGCCCAAATGACTGCTGCACAGATGTCATCCATGGAGGCCCTAGAGTGGAAGGCAACCGATGCTGCAATAGCCCTAATTGAGTGTGCTTTGATTTGACCAAGCTTAGATTCATTCGTAAGCGAATATGAAAAGCTAATGAAATCCCAGAGCCATTTTGACAAAGTAACTTTAGATACTGCACATCCCATTTTACGGCCAGAAAAGGAAATGAAAAGTTGGTCTGACTTGCGAAAGGACTTAGTTCTGTCCAGGTAGAAATGTAATTGTCTATGAACATCCAATGAATGCAGGCAGTATTCGCCCTTGTTTGAATAATCTGGAAAAAAAATACAGGGAGCTCAATGGACTGGTTAATAGAAAAGTTGGAAACCACCTTCGGGAGAAAGGATGGGTTAGTTCGAAGTGATACTCTGTCCTTATGGAAGATCAGATGAGGGCTCTTGATACAGAAGGCACGCAACTCAGATATTCATCTGGCTGAAGTGACCGCAACCAGAAATAAGGATTTCCATGACAGGAATTTTAGATCACATGTCGCAGCAGGCTCAAAAGGAGGTAGAGAGAGAGAGAATAAAGAACACAGGAGAGATTCCATACCTCCACTGGTTGCCTGATGGGAGGTCTGCTATGGAAAATTCCCTTGAGGAAGGCCTTGCAAAGTCGAGTGGAAATAAGCGGGACTCCATCTGAACCATTATGGAAGTTGGAAGTGGCTGCTAAATGTACTCGAATGGTGGAAGCTGATGCTTCATTGTTGAACTCCGCAAGATAATGAAGAGTAGTAGCTACAGGAGCTGAGAAGGGATCTAGCTTCCGATTATGTGACCAGATAGAGAATCGTTTCCATTTGTCCCTGTAATGTTTTTTGGTGGATGGTTTATAGGAGGCCAGGATAATATCATGGACATATGAGGAGAGGGTTTCCTGCCTGGCAACTAACGGAAGTGGAGGAACCAAGCCATCAGCTTGAGAGTGGATAGATTTGGTGGAGTCAGCCCTTGTGGGTGAGATATGAGGTCCTGACGAGTGTCTAGCATCTAAGGAGGTTGTAACAGAGGAGGTCGGAGGAAGGGAAACCACACTTGACGAGGCCAGAACGGAGCAATGAGGATCACTGCTTCTCAATCGAATAGCTTTCCTTAGAAAAAGGGAAATCAGAGGAATCGGAGGATAAGCATAAAGGAGACCTGTGGGCCAATTGTGACTCTCCCGGTGACTCCCCGTGAGGGGGGAAGAGGGCAAAGTAGCTGCTGCATTTTGTGTTTGCGGGGGAGGCGAAAAGATCGCAGCATGGCTGGCCCCAACGGCTCAAGATTTCTGCTGTCACAATCGGATTGAGACACCACTCGCGAGGACGGAGGATGCATCTGCTTAGACTGTCCGCAATCACACTGGAGCTCCCCAGGATTTGTGATGCAATCAGAAAGCGGTTGGAAGCTATTACCCAATGCCAGATTCTTATAGCTTCGCGACATAGGGGGTAGGATGTGGTCCCTCCCTGTTTATGTACCAGACATGTTGTCCGACTGGATAGCAATCGTTCCGGACAGAAAAAGCGGGTAGAATGCTTGCAACACCAATAGCACCTCTCAACTCCAGGACATTGATATGCAAGTTGACCTCTATGCTGGACCACGTGCCTTGGACTGACTTTCCCTGGAAGTGCCCCCCCCCCCATCCTATCAGGGAAGTGTCTGTGGTCACCGTGGTGCTGGGTTGGGGAACCGGGAAATGGCAACACCAAAGATTTTCGTCTGTACTCATCCACCAGAGGAGATCACGTTTGCAGGTGTTGGTGATGAGAATCTGTGAGCTCAAGGGATGAAGACTGGATATCCACTGGGACAGAAATAGCCCTTGTTGTAGTCTCATGTGTAATCTGGCTAGGGGAACAATTGAGATGGCTGCTGCCATAGACCCCAGAGCCTGAAGAACTTCACTTGCAGACACCTTTCTCGACAGACTATCACTTGAACTTGAGCCCTTAATCTCTGAAGCCTGTGAGGGGAGAGAGAGACCAGACTTGAGTGAGTGTTGAATATTGCCCCTATAAATTCCAATTGTTGTGAGGGCTGAAGGTTGGATTTTTCCCAGTGGATGGTGATGCCCAGCGACTCTGCTAGAACAAAAGTGTAGTGGAGGGCCCTGACCAGAAGGCGCTTGGTGGGGGTGGAGAAGAGCCAATCGTCTAAATACGAGAACACCTGGAATCCCTAAAGTCTCAGATGAGCTGTGACCACTGCTAGGCATTTTGTGAACACTCTAGGGGCCGTCGAGAGACTGAATGGCAGGGCTCTGAATTGGTAGCGATCGTCTCCCAGTCAGAAGTGGAGACGACTCCTGGAGCACTTGTCCATTTTGATGTGGGAATACTCATCCCGGAGATCTAACTAACACATCCACACATCCTCCCGCAGAAAAGGGAGGAAGGATTGAATTGTGACCAAGTGGAACTTGGTCTGAACCACTGATTTGTTTAGCTGTCCGAGATCCAAAATGGGCCTCCAGTCCCCAGTCGTCTTTGGCACTAAAAAGAATCTTGAGTAAAACCCTGATCCACACTGGTCTGGGGGGGGGGGGGCATTTTGGATGACTCGTTTTTGACCTAGCTTTCATATTTAGGTTCATAGGTAGGTACTAGGCTATCTGCCCGAGGGCATTTATAAGCCTAGCCAGGGTGTGGCGGCGAAATTGATTGATTAACTGAGCCTCTGTCAAAAAGAGCCAATGAAGTGATCCCAGGGATGTATTTTCTGTTACCCATCCACTCGTCACGGTTTCTCTTGAAGAGTGTTAGTGAGGGGCTCTGCCTAATGTAGTTAGAAATTTTGTTCCAAAGCATGGGGAGTCTCTGTGACAGGAATCTATCCCTCCAGCATGTTCTATTTATTGCTGTGGCGAGGTTTAGCTCACTAGAGCGAGTGGCTCGCAGTGACTTGGATTTCTTTAGGTGGAGCATGTCCATCAATTCTGAGTTGGACATGGCTTTGTAAGTCAGGCAGAGATCACCTCTGAGTAAGCGATATACAACTGAGTACACCTGAAGTTTTTCCAATTGGGCTGCATAGGACATATGTTTGAGGTTAGTAATCCTCTTGGTGAGGTACTTTTCTGGTCTTTCCAGCTGTTGGAAGTGTCTTGTGAGGTACATCCCAAATGGGGCATTGTACTCTGTGATGGGACGAATAGAGGGGCACTATAACCTCTATTTCTAGATGTGAACCCTTTAGTAATTAGACGGGCTACATAGAAGGATTTCCTAACTACTTTGGCAATATGATTGTCAAAGGAGAGATTACTATCTACCTGGGTCAACAGATCTCTTATTACCTCTTCTGTATTAAGGGGGCTGCCACCTATGTGGTAATTCATAGGTGTTTTGTTTTTCCAAAATGGGATGACTATGCATTTTTTGGCATTTAGCTTGAGACCATGACTATGACACCAGGTGTCTGTCTCAGTAAGGCCCATTTGGAGAATGTCCATGTCATCTGGAGAGTCAATTATAGATCCCAGTTTGCAGTCATCGGCGAACTTGGTCAGCCATAGTCCTCCTGTGTTTGCCTGTACTTCTGAAAAGTATATGCCGAACAGTAGGGGTCCCAGGACCGAGTCTTGTGGGACACTGCTTGTGACTGGTTTAGAGTCGGACCTGGAGCCTGCTATTCTTACCGTGCGAGTTCTGTCTGTAAGCCAGTTGGCAACCCATCTTGTGATGTAGGGGTTTATGTTTAGGCTGGTGAGTTTTTCTATAATTCCCGAGTGGAGAATGGTGTAAAAAGCCTTGGTGAGGTCAAGGTAGGCTGTGTGAACTACTTTCCCCTCATCTATGGCTTCGGTGACTGTCTCGAAGAAGTCAACCAGGTTTAGTACGCATGATCTGCCTTTAACAAAGCCGGACTGGGTCGGGTCAAGTGTTTGGAGATTCCCATCTTTGTTAATGAGTTCCATGATGATGCGCTCCATAGCCTTGCAGACTAGGCTAGTCAGGCTTATGGGGCGATAGTTACCAGGGTCAGTTGTGGCCCCTCCTTTGTGGAGTGGAATAACCGTTGCTGTGCACCATTCTATGGGCACGTAGCCTGTGGAGAGGCTGAGGTTGAACAGTGTGTTTAGGTGGTGGGTGGGGGGGGGGGGGGGGTTAGTTCATTCTGTAGTTCGTGCAAGACGCAGCCTGGGACACCATCTGGCCCCACTGACGCTTAGCTTTTGAAAGGGCTGGTTTCACCTGTGCGTCTGTGATTTCCGGAACACTACACTTTTCCGGTATTGTTGTGGGCCCTTTTGGGGGTAAGAGGGGGTGAAGTTTGCACTGAATCTGCCAGGTTGTTGGCAATATCAGTGGGTTCAGTATATTTTGTGCTATTTTGCACTAGCTCAGAGCATATCTGTGAGTTGCCACTTAGATTCTTGAGAGAGCTAAAGATGGCTTTGTGGTTATATTTCGAATCATTGGCTATTTTTCTTTCGAAGTTAGCCTTGGAGGATTTTATGAGGGACCTTAGTTTCTTACTGATACTGATCAGGGATCTCTTTCCTTCTTGGGGTTTGCTTTTTTTCTGAACTAGTTTCCTCCTCCTTTTGTATAGCCTGTTTATGGCAGGGGTCCACCAGATTGGTTTCCTTCTCTTAGGGCAGTGAGTCTTGGTTTTGCTAGGGTTGGAACGATCCATGCATCCTTGTAGGTGCTCATAAAGTGCATCTGTAAAGGTTCCTGCATCTTGGGCACTGTTATCCTTTAGCGTGGGGGCTGTGAAACTTACCACCTCTGTCTTAAGTAAGGTGAAGTTTGCTACAGAAAAGTTTTTCACTGTGGTTTCCTTGGTTGGAGGTGGTGGTGTGGTGTGGACATCCAGAGTGATTAGTTTATGGTCTGATCTAACCAGTGACGGGTTGACCTCCGGTGTGGAACACCTGTCGCCCATTTTGGTGATGACCAGGTCCACTATTTTTACCTCTGGTAGGGGAGTAAACCAGCTGATCCAGGGCTTTTGAGTTGATAAATTCCAGGAAGTGCTGGACCTGGGAGTTTGTACTCGAGTAGTTTTCCCAGTTAACGGTAGGGTAATTGAAATCACCCAATATCAGGGTGTTCGGTAGGACCTTCATGTTTTCTAGTGTCTCCAGAAAGGCGGAGTGGTTGTCCTGAGTCATGGAGGGTGATCTGTAGCAGGCCACAATTTGCACTGCAGATTTGCCTGATGTTAGTTGCACATGGATGATCTCGGAGCTATCATGCTGCGCCACTAACCTGGAGGTGTAGGTATCCTTGATGAATATGGATACACCCCCTTCCTTTTGTGTTTCGGTCCATGTTCTGTGGCTGAAATGTGTAGTATGAGTTGTATATTAAACCACCAAAAAAGAAGACTAGTCCAAGAAACGACTCAGCCAGTATATCCAAGAAAATTGGTACGAGTTGTAGCCTGGCCGTGCTGGGGTGCTCTGTGCAGCCTTGAACCATGTTTCAGTTACTGCACAGATGTCAATGTTATGCATACTGAGGAGTGCTTTGAGTGCGTGCATTTTTAGATTTAAACTCCTGGCGTTGAGTAGCATAACCCTCATTTTATTTGTGCTGTTTACGGAGGTGGGTTTGACTTTTGAGCCTTGCCTAAAAAAGGCACTATGGGGGCAGCAATAGCCTTGGCCAGTATTTGAAAGCCTAGGGGTGACAGGTGCAAGCAGTGTCTTGTGAAGCAACACAGCTTGTCGAGCATGTCGTCCCAGGCTGACAGACAATGGATCCCCTTTGAATGACAACAGAAGCTTACCAATTGTTGAACTTGATCATTTTTTCTTTATACTGCATTATCATTCTTGGTAAGGGCAGGATGCTACTCAGGGTCAGGGTCATACCCGCCTGGGCTATATGATCAGAGAGCTCTTCCATGTCTCTTTTCATGTAGTCCAAAGAGGTACATCTCAGGTCATTCACACCAACATGAACAATGACAGAGTCATATTTGTACTTGTTCTGGAGTGACCGGAGTTGCTTGTGTTATGTGGCGGATTCTGGCTCCCGAAAGGCAGCTAACAGTAACCTTCTCCTTGTCCAGCCTAGTGAGAGGGATGTCAGTGTGCCTGACTATAGAGTCGCCTATTACTAGTGTGTTTGGTATGTTACTTCGCCTTAAGGGCTGTGATTGTGCGGCACACTGATTTTGTGTTTTGTGTGTTGTCTGGTTTGACGGGAGGTGCAGGTTTTTTGGGCGTCTCCTTTGGAGGACTGTGATGCTTTTGCAGGTTTTTATTTAGAGCATCCGAGTATGATTTTGTGTATTTATGTGTATTTTTTGCTAGTGCTGGTTTAGTACGTCTATGTGAGGCTGGAGGTGTGGTGCAAGTGTTAACCTTCTCCTCATGATTGCCTGTTCCAGTCTTGGGTGGAGAGAGCTTAGCCTCCAATTTAGCTATATAATTGCACCTCTCGCATATATTAATGTTCTGTGGTAGGAGAGGGTTGTCTGTGTACATGAGGCAGTTGTAACATTGCCTCAGAATACCCAGATTCACCAGCTGGACTGGAGAGTATACCTGAAATTGCCCTTTGGTCATGCCTGAACAGTAGGTTTAGCTGCTTAGTCACTTGGTTAGTGAGGGGTGAATAATGAGCCTTGTGCCCTGTTGGGCAATCAAGTGTCGGGGTATATTAGTGCTTGCTATTAGGTCTGAGCAAGTGCTGGACTGGAAGCTGCCTCCCTCCCTTTGACTGGGTGGAACATTGGGAAGGGATTTCAGATGTCTTGGATAAGAGATTAGGGGAATGTGATAGCCTCTGGAAATTATGCTCTGCACCCACTGATAGTTTGTAATGGAGAGCCAGTCAGCTTGGTGCAGAGAAAAACCCGTCCCAACTGCTTCCAGAGAAAAGCAATCGGGCAGCGCTGATACGGTCTTTCCGAGAAAATCTCTGTAGTCCTGATTTCTGGGACTCCTCCTGCCCCAAAAGGGGCTTTTCCATTATTGGAACCCCCTCTGCGGGAGTCCTCACCATGTGTGTCACAGAAAGGACCTTGAGACTTCTTGTGCCACATCTTTCCACTCCTCTGGTTCCTGCAGAAGGAACGCTGAGGTTTGGAAAAAAGTAGACCTATGGCAGACAAGGTCTTCCCGTCCTTTTCGCACCAGGCTAATGTATCCTTGACCTTAGCACCGAATAAAGCTGATGGTTCAATAGGGGCGAAAAGGAAGACTTGAAGGAGTCTGCGAGGTCATAAATGAACATCCAGGCGTGGAGTCTCAACTACACCTGCACCCGCAGCTCTAGCCACTCCTTCAGTTGCATGGGACAGCAACCTCATGGACGAATTGGAGATTGACTCTAGGGTGGCAAGTTGGGAAGCAATTTTATGACGTGCCCCATCCGAAACTTGACCCGCAGGGGTTCCAGAGAGCTCGGAGATGAGATCTCTCTGGAGCCTCGTAAAATGAGCCAGAAAGTTCAGAGACCTGACAGCAAAGGTCGCCGACGCAAAAAACTCGCTTCACTAACCTGTCCACTGCCTGGGACACACTGCTGGGCAGGTGAACAGCAGGACTTTCCTCTGCAAGGTCCTTTTTCGTGGCTGCCGCCAACACAATAGCATCTACTGGCAAACCTCTCGACCAATGGGGTTGATCCGCTGGAGGGGGGAGTATCTTATCTGATCTCCTGGGGATGGCCTCAACAGAGTCAGGGTTCTTCCATGCCCGCTGCACGATGAGCTTAACCAACTCATCGGCAGGGGCGTCACCTAAGAAGTAGAGGGCCAAGAGCGGAAGGCCTGCAGGAATAAGGATTCCTCCGAGGAAGGATTGGAGGGCTTCCAGTCACCCGTCTGCTTCTGTCAGGGGGTGACCGTGGGGATCCTTCCCCATCATCGTAGTCTGCATCTTCCGTGAGGGACTCCTTTAGGGAGTCCATGTGTTTCCTCTAACACGCCCATTTCCAAGAGGGTTCTTTGGTGGGAGCATCCAAAGAAGGCTCAGGAAGGGAAATACCCTGAACAGAGGTTTCCTGGGCCTTGCGCTCCCAGAGACCTGGGGGGTGGCCTTTGACAGCTGTGGCTCAGAGGGAACTGGTGGGATGACCAACATAGGGGGATTGCTCGAAGCAAGCACCCTCTCCATCACCCAGAAAGCAGGCCCGCCTTTAGAGGAATGGGAGCCTGGAACCGAAGGAGACAATTTCAGAACCATGGTCACACCCCGCTCTACACGGTCCGATCCCGGGGACGGAGCCTCAAGCAAATCCAGGGCGGGAGTCACCCTCGGTCCCGAAGATGGAATAGGCAACACAACCAGAACAGTGGCCAGAAGAGAGGGTTCCACCCCCCCAGGCATGAGATTGAGGAAGGATGGGTTTCAACGGAACTGACACCCAAAGGGGCCTTGGAGCCTCAGACACTGTTGTCGGCGCAGAGTAAGGGGGTCCTCTCACAGACATCGGAAATATGAGCCTCGGAACAGAGGGATCCAAGGGAGGAGAGTATGTAGGGGTCGCCAGTGTAATAGACCCAAAGCCCGGAGTAGGATGGGGTCAAGGAAAATTTCTAATTCCCCTGGTGGTCAGCAGCTGATCAAAAAGGTGCACCACATCCAATTTTGAAAGGCTCCTGGTGGACCTTACCGATGCCCCTGAGGGGGAATCAGGCCACTTCAAAAAGGGGTTGAAGACTTGTCTGGCAAATGGATCCACAGATGGGGTGTACTGGGTCCGTGGTGAATTAAAGAATGGCACCAATGATTCCAGTTTGGAACCCAGCAACAAGGGAATGATCAGAGCAGAGGTCACAGCTGTGGTGGAGATCAATAGCGGCTCCGAAGCTGTCGTCGGAACAGACTGAGCAGAAATGGGGGATGTCTGTGTCGAGGTAGAGGCAAGCAAACTGGTCGGAACCGAGGTTGTAGTGGGCGCCGAAATCGGAGTTGGGACAGGTGCCGACGAGGTGACCTCGGTATGAATCACTGGAGCCAAACACGCAGCTGAGGTGGTCGGAACCGAGGAGGTGATATGGTGCTTGGTAGAAGTCTTGTGGGCTTTGTGTTTATGGCTTTTGCCCCATCACCGGCTGGTGAAAAGGGGTCTCAACGAGGCTGTCCACAGGAGGAGGAGGAGGATGAGACCTCCAACGCAAAACAGCCTCCAAAAAAGGCGAAGGACGCAGGCCCTAAAGAATCAACTTGTTGCGTCTTTCATTCAGCGACCGCTGACTGAAGCTGGCACAAATATCACAAGGAGGTTTTGCCGATAAGTGCGGAACCCCCAAACAATACACACACTCATCTTGTAAATCACTATTCGGGAGTTTACCACTGCAAGAAGAGCAGTGTTTAAACCCCATAGTTCCTTTCTTTGCTTACATAACAGGAAACACACACACACACTAAAGTAGAAGAAAGTGTAGAGAGAGAAACATAGGGAAATACCAACAATGGTATTGGGAATACCACAAGGGTAAAAGGGTCAATACCAACAATAGTACGAAAGGAAATACCTGTGGGTAGAGGTGAGTGGGTAAATAGCGAAATATTAGCAAACTGACAGAAAAGATTCACAAATAATTATAAAATTTGAAAAATATAACACTTAGCTGGAGATCTAGGTGAAATGCTGCTATATGGCTGTGCGGCAAACGAGATCTGGGGTAACTGAGTGAAGGGCATTGTGGGTAGCAGCTTAGCTCGAGAGTTTTTGGTGCACGCGAGCTTGGTATAAGGCCAACTCTGTTCCGAGGGCTCGGAACCAAACCCATCAGTGATGAATAGGAAGAATAACAACTTCAGATAAACAGTTTTCCAAGTAAGAAATAATAAATCTTCTTTAACAGCAGGCTCAGGGTGGGGTGGGGGCTTGAGTCAGCTTGTAATTATATGGTGATGTTCTACGGAGGTGCTGGGTCTCTAATGGGAGGTCTCAACATAAATGTACTCAAGAAAAGCTTCTGAGATGTTGAGGGATGCAATCGATGAATCGTTAACTTAAACATGAAAACTGGAAACCGCCCTCAATTGAATCCTGATAGTTGCAAAACTGGAGCCTTTGTTAAACAGATCAGATCAATTCAAATATGGAAGGAAATAGTGATAAGAAGGGGCCTAGCCCTTTGAAATAGGCCCAAACTGAAGATCTCTTCCATTTCTTATGATAAACTTTCCTAGTAGATGGTTTCTATGAAGCAGAAAGAATGGCGACTGGAGGAAGCCTGGCATCTCTGGCTATGGTTAAGATTGGAGGAACCATGCGGTTACCTTCATGGATTTCTGATCTGGAGGTGGCAGCCTGGATGGATGAGAATAGACCTGGATACCGATCCGACATACAGGCAGGATGTTCTAGGAAAGGCCAAAGGAAGGGAGAACCAAGTCTGTTGGGGCTAAAAAGGGGAAACATGGATAACCCTGGTCTTGCAACATCTTGCTTTCTGTATGAACTTGCTCATTAGCGGTAACAGGGAAAAAGCGGACAGAAGACCCATCGAGGCCAACTGTGGAGCACAGCATCCCTCGGTGACTCTCCTTGTAGGGAAATCAGGACAAAGTACCTGCTGCATTTGTTATTTAGACAAGAGACAAATAGGTCGTAGCAAGGTTGCCCCCAGCGACTAAAAACTGCGTGCGTCACTGCAAAGTTGAGGAACCACTCGAGTCATTACAACTGTTTTGCTCAATTTGCCTGTCCGTACACTGGAAGTTCCCAGGATGTCCACTGCTATCAGAAAGCGTTGTGAAGACACTGCCCACTACCAAACTCTCATAGCTTCCTGACAGAGGGCAAGAACGGGCTCCACCTTGTTTTGTTAATGTACCATACAAGTCATGCTTGTCTGCATGTATACCGCACATTTGGGGAGTAGGTCCTGAATCGCCTGCAATGCTAGCAGAACTGCTCTCAGTTTCAAGATACTGATGTGAAGACTAGCCTCTGTTGTCGACCATGTACCTTGGACCATCTTCCTTTCGAAAAGACCCCTAGAAGGTATGTATCCATGGTCACCATTGCTGCTGAAGGATCCATCTGGAAAGTAAGGCCCTTGGTCACAGATGGGCAAGTTACCCACCAAGCAATGTGCTTTTTGCAGACTTGGGTAATCCACATGTAGAGGGTAGGTGGATTGAGTCCATTGTACTGATAAAGTTCCAGTCCAGTACCTTCCTGAAAAATCTTGCTAGAATAATCACTAAAATTGTAGATGTCACAAGGCCCAAGAGATGTATGATTAATCTTGCTGGTGGCTTTGGGTAATGAACATGCAGGGCTGTCAAAGTGATTAGACCTTGGGCTGCATATGTGAAGTTTGGTGTTTAGGTGGCATTCTATGAACTCTATGGTTTGCTTTGAAGTCTGACATTTTGGTAGGTTTACTGAAATTCCTAAGTTTTGAAGCAACTGTATATGTGATCCCAGTGTCTGAAAAAAACATGCTCAGTGGGGACAGTGAGAAACCAGTCATCTAGATATGGGGAAAATTTGTATCTCCTGCAGGTGCAAGTATGCTAGTACTACTGCCATGATCTTGATAAACACCCTGGGGGACGTGGTGAGAAAGTACAGCAGAGTTCTGAATTGGAAGTGATTGGCTCTCAGCTGGAAGTGCAGATTTCTCATGGAGTGCTTCGCTCTTTTGACAATGATAGTAGGCATCCCGGAGATCTATAGAGGACATTCAGTCGTCCTGCCTCAGCAGAAGCAAAATGGATTGAACAGTGACCATCTAGAATTTTGTCTGCTTTACAAACTGGTTTAAGTGGCTTACATCCAAAATTGATCTTGGGTCCCCAAATCTTCTTTAGCACAAAAAGATCTGGAATACACTCCAGATTCCAACTGGCATTGGGAGACCATTTAGATGACCTTTCTAGCAGCTTTTAAATTTCTATAGCTGCTAAATTCCATTGATTGGGTGGAACATCAGGGACTTTCTTCTTTTTCTGGGGTTGGAGTAAATGAGCTGAATATCCTCAACACCCATGAATCTAATGATGTGGTTTATTTTGCCAGGCTTGAGGGTATAAGGAGAGAACCCCCCTCGACTGCCTCTGGAGCGCAGGAATCAAGTAACTGTTCAGGGACACTGAACGGCTTTCTTAGAAAATGGACCATGAAAGCCTCGATTTTGTGGTCTACCTCTCCCTCATGGGTATAGTCCATTAAAATATCCCCCTGCCACAGGAAGGTATGTCACCTTGGAAGACAATGAAAGAACTCTGATTTGTGAAACCACATCTTCCTTTATCTCTGGTTCCTAGAGAATGTTCTTTGAGCAGTGGAGAAGCGTACTCCCACTGCACAGAGTGTGTCTTGCCATCTTGTTGACTCCTGGTAAGTGTATCCTTACCTTTGGGTGCATATAATGTGGAACCATCGTAGGGAGCATTAATGAAGGTTGCCATAAGATGACTGCAGGGTGGAATGCTGGGAGTCCACTGTTTTCTGGACATCTGTTGGCAATACCTCTGAGAAGGACTTGGAAATCTCCTTAGTCAAGTACCTCTGGAATCTTGTTAGGTGAGTAAGACAGTTCATCAATCTAAGAGTGAAAGTCGCTGATGCATAGGTCCACTTTCCATATCTGTCCATCGCCCTTAGACACACTATTGGGAGGATGAACAGAACAGTTTTCTTCTGACAGTTCTTTCCTGGTGGCTGCCGCCACCACCACAGCATCTACAGGTGAACCCTTACTCCAGTGCTTCCTATCATTTGGGGTAGATAATATACGATCAGCATTTGATGGTATGGACCCCACCACATAAGGTTCTCCACGAACATTGAGCTATAAGGTCAATAATGGAATTGATGGGTGGTACCACCCAATATGAAGCTGGTCCAGAACTAGTGGCTTATAAGAATACAGACTCATGTGGAGAAGGGTGTTGAAGATGTCCATCGTCCTTTTCCATTTCATTAATTCCAGAATGTCCCCAAAGGAGACATCTTCAGAGAGGCATTGAGGGAAGCCCCCCTTCCTCTAAGTTAGTATCTTCCATGAAAGACTCATGTGATGAGTCTAGATGTTTCTGCTTAAGTCCGTTTTCTGGGAACACCTTCTGGGGGTTTAGCAGAAGGGTCAGATTTGGATGGAGAATGGACTAAAAACAGACTTCCTCAGAAACCCTTGGTGCCGACTGTCCCTGTACGACTGGACGAAAAGAAGCAGCAGACTGTAGGTGAGGTTTTGCATGAAACTGAACTAGTAGAAGCTACTGTGTGTTTGGACATAACCAAAACCCTTTCAAATGTTTCAAAAGCTGAGGCTGCTATTGGAGATGACAATTCCCTCTGCTATGAAGAGAAACTAGAAATTGTGGCACTAACAAACCTCAACTCTGAAGTGGATCTCAGACCCAAGCTATATAGAGCTGAAGCCCTTAGAGGAAGAGATGGTTCCGAGAAACTTGGATTTGACTCACTCCCTCAGAACTCGGCTCTGAAGCTTCAACTCTCAGTCTCATCCAGAGCCGATGGAATCAGGGTCGAGAGATATTGCAATACAGCTGGGAGAAGATGAAATTTGTTCCAGCACCGACAAAGGAGCTTTGGTTCTAATAATCCAGAAGCCAAGGATCGGATTGATGCAGACTCTTGTATGTAGGGGGTGAACATGGTCAAAACTTAGCACTTTCTCAGGGAATGGTGCTGGGATAACCCCAAGCTGTTATCCATGTCCTCAAAACTTTCATCATCCTATATCAAACTTTGAAAGGTTTCTAGATGATTGCGAGAATGATGCTAAAAAGAGGAGTATGAGAATATCTTTTCTCCTGAAGGACTGGTGATTGAAGTCTGGAACTCACAGGCCCTGGCAAAAAAATGGTTCTAGGTGAAGCAGGTCAAGGGGAAAGACGATTACGATCTTCTTGGAATTTATGGGTCAGGATTGACAGATGGTAACAGTGCTGGGGATCTTTTTTTTTTTTTTCCTTTTTATTTTCTCCTGAACCTTCGATTTTAACTTTTTCTTTGACAGCAAAGGGATAAGGTTTTTAGATGAAAAACAGAGTTAAAAGAAAAAACTCTAAAGGTAGGAGAGAAGTATAGCTGACCAGAAATCGTTTATTGATTTGCCGAGAGTTCTCTGCACGTCTGAAATGTTTGTGACAAATAAGATCAGAGTATCTGAGGTGCAATCTAGGAATTATGGGTAGGGGAGGGTAAGCTCTAGATTAGCACCAAGGTCAGAGTCTTGTTACATCTGACAACCCACGTTAGAACAGATGAAAACAGACAATACTGGACAAGCAGTTAAAACTATCAATGACAGGACACTGGCCTGAGCTGCAATGTGAGGGTGGAAGGGGTAATGCGGACAAAGGAGGTAGAGTGAAATTACAGTTGAGTTTATTAGTATTAGTAAAGTGTCATTTAAAAGTAGTTCAGGCAACATCAAGGTAGTAATGCATATTTCATATTCACACCTAAAAATGGTCATACTGTCAGTGTAAGAGGCTATTATGGGCTTGTCAGCAGCTGGTGCTTCTCACAATACTACTGAAATTTGTATTAATCTGAAAGTTTATGTTATGAGCTAGCTAAGGGAAAGATTTATACATAGCTGAGAGCTTATGCTTCCTGGTACATAACTTGCAGTTTCTTTTAACCCACCACATTGGGCATTCAAGGTATTTACTGTTTTGCCATTGATTTGAAGTTAAAACCTGTGGAGTTAAACAAAGGGCAGGCAAATGTAAACTCATTACAGCTGAGTACACCTCCGGGCGTTTCTGCACTTATCTCGTACTGGCGCCTATAGACGACAAATACTGCTTGTTTATATTTGCATTAATAATCCCAAAACCATGGTATCAGAAGATTTCATCAAAGCATACATGTATTTATATTTGATTTCTGTCTAAAACAGCTAAAGAGATCTTATCTGTATACTGCTTACCTGTACTGTAATAATTTTCATGTTTCTTTAAGTATCTCAACATTCAGGCAATACAGACAGAACTGCATAGCTTCATATGAAAGCTCACAGTAGTATGAAGAAAATCCTGCTGGCAGTATGTGTCTTGCTTAAATGGTTACTAATATATCATAAGCTGTTTATACAACGTTATATAAAAAAGGAGTTATGTACTCACCATAACATTCCATCTGTATTTTTAAACACTTTTACTGAATCACTTGTAACATAGGCACATTTACATTTATATGAAAGCAATCAAACTGTATTAACAAGTTCACGTTTACAAACATTATACTTTACGTATATAACTATACATCATATAACCTAAGCAACATTACACAAATTATTCAATTCCTGCCCCCCCCCCCTTTATTTCTAAAGAAACATCTTTATTAAACCATCACTTACAATATAGGCAATCATACATTTATATAAGAAAACAAACCACACTGATACTACCCTAGTTGCAAGCAGTTATCACAAACCATACTGACACACTCCCAGTTGCAAACATTATACATCACTTATCGACCCATTCATTTTCAGTCAATTATATAGCTCATTTGAGTCCTGCCTTCTTTTAAACCTCATTTCTCCAATGTATGTATTGTTCCCACAATTCTCATTTTTCCTTTGTAGTTTGCGCCTACCCTTTCCTAAAGCTCTGAATTCCAGTTGTTTTATCTGTTACTATATTCGCTACTTCTAGTATACATGGTTCAGATTTGGATTTCCATTTTCTAGTAACTGCGTTTTTGGCAGCCACCATAATTACACACAGCAAGGCCTTACCATGTCTAGGCAATTCCGATTCTGTATCATAGCTCAGAAAAATCATCTCCCTCATCACACCAATCTGCCCACTCAGCATCTCCAAGAGTGCATCCTGCAGGGAATCCTTAAAGTTAGTCAACTCACCGCATTCCCAGAAAATGCTCCCAATTCACTCTTTCTTCCCTGTCACACCTTCAACACTTGCTGTCTACTTGAGGAAAAAAAATTCTCTGCAGTTTACTTTGGAAATGTTTGCATAGATGTTTTTATACCCAAACAAAAATCCTAACTCTTCCAGACTTTGAATTGCTTATCCAATCTATTCCCAATCCTTTCTAACCTCTTCTGATTGATTCTTATTGTTACCATGCTATATATTTTTTTGCTCTTCTAATTATTCCTTTTTTAATGGCAGCTTCTGTTCTAGATTCTACTAAAAACTCTACCAGTGCTGGTCTTTCGTTTAGGACCCTGTATTACTGTCTCTCTGCCTATATTTGCTCCCAAAACCTTGGTTCCTTTGCCAGTTTTCTCCAATAAGATGCAGCCAACTCTTGCCTATTTGTCTATATCCCTAATTGCAGTCATCCCTACCAACAGAAATTCCTTCCTTCATTCCCATGTTGGCTAAGTTTTAGGATACTTTCTGCTACTTTATAGAAATATTCTGTATGATTATTTTCCTTAAAAGGCCTGCATCTGAAATTCCAGTCTCTCCTTAATTCTTCAGCTTCCCCGTTTCTTCATTATCCCCTTTCCATTCCAAAATCGATTTTTTTCCCTTGTGCTATGGATAAGAGCCTTAACTGTGTAGCTCAGAAATACCCCTTTAAATCGGGTAATCCTAATCCACCCTGTTCTTGTGACTGGCTTACACAGCAGTCTCTGGCCTTGACTTGATGAAACTGCTGCACATCCGCAAATCCAGTGGGACAAGACTCACTCGCTCTAGGGCTCTTAACCTAGCCTGCAATATTAACAGGTCATACTGAAGAGGCACATGTCTCCCAAAGGTTGCCACTCTTCTGGAGCAAACTCCCAATTCATGTAAAGCAGAACTCCTCAATGACCCTATTTAAGTGAAACTTGGACAACTGGATGGGAAACCGTAAATTTACATCGGGGTTTTACCTATGTCCCTCTTAGACGGGGGCAGCCGGTGCTCATCTTAGATTTGCACAAAGACAGACTATATAGCTTGGTTCATAACGGAACAAGGGTATTACATGGCTAGGCTTGTACAGGCCTTAGGGTTAATAGCCTAACAACCAACTATGATCCTAAGAACCAGCTTATCCCACATGACTCTTCTCCTCCTAGATAATCCTTCAGCTCTATTAACTGCTATCCACAACTTCTCTTTTGGTTGATAAAAATATGCCTGACCTGTGCAGAAGACAAATGGAACTAAACATTTTAATTGCTTGTATCTTACCATCCCATATCCATATAAAAACTCTTTTCTTTAGTCTCTTCCAACATATCCTTAACTGCCGCACTAGAATTATGTTTAATCCATAGTTCTAAATACTTCATTCTATCATGTCTGCATAAATATGGATATTGCTAAACCAATTCATATGTGGGTACATAATTTACCGCTATTGCCTTTCTTTTAGGCTTCATTAATTTTATATCCTGAAAAAATCCGAAACGGTCACAAAATGTTCCACAACCCTAATATGTCTCTCTCTGGTTTTGTCAGGTATAAAATTATATCTGCAAACAGAGTCAGCTTTTCTTGACTACCATACCAATTACATCCTTGAATTAAAGTCCCTTATTTTCTTAGTCAATGGTTCTAAACATAATGTAATAACAAATGGGGAAGGGGACACCCTTGGCTGGTTCCTTTGCTCAAGCAGACAATGATCAGAGGGGACCCCACCCACTTCATTTTCACCTCTGATCCCTCATATACCCTCCTAATCAACCTTATAATTTTTTTCAGGAAATGCAAATGTTTATATTGCCCTGCTTATAAAGTCTCAGCTTACTCTGCCAAATGCTTTCTATGCATCAAGACCCAACAACAACAATGGTATTTTCTTACATTCGGCTTCTCTCTGGATCATAAATGTTCTGTTCATTTTATCAAATGTTTGCTTCACCTCCACAAAACTTCACTGATGCATTCTATTAAATGTTTGCATTTCTTTTAACCATTACAGACATTAGCACTTTATAATCATGGTTTAGTATTGAAGTAGGCCTGAAGGATCTTTGCCCTCTTTAGGTATTACAGCTACCACTGCTTTCTTCCAGGTTGCTGGCACTTCTCTTAAAACATTGCTCAACAAAACCTTCCAGATCTTTATCAGTTTTTTTCCCTCCTAGCTTTCAAGCTTCACAGGAATACCATCTATTCCTGGGGAATTTCCTGCAAATATGGTAATACAGAATTTTTATCTCATCTCCTCCTAATCTGTTAGTAATTGAGCTTTATCTACCTCTAACCTTGGCATATTGAATTCCTCCATAAACATTTCCATTTGTATCTTTTCTTAGTTTCCACATTTCTCTGCTTTATACAGACTTCCATAAAATTTCAGAAATACTTCTAATACCTCTAAAGGATCTTGTTACCTTCCTTGTTAATAGGCTCCCTAAGCTTGGCGACAGCCCTTTCTATTTCTGTTGCCTGAGTCACTGAGTTAAAGTTTTTATGCTCTAGTGTTATAACAAAAACAGCTGCTTAACAGCAATCTTTCTAAACTTGTGTATATTACTGAGGTAATTCCTTATTTTCTGCTTAGCAATCTGCAGTTGAATCCTCTTCTTGTTCTGGGAGATTCCATCTATCCTGCAATACTTTAACATTTCTCAGTTCCTCTAAAATTTTGCTACTTCTTAACCATAGCTCTTATTTCCACCCTATTTTTAAACTCCACCTCAACTTTATCTCACTCACTAGCTATATTTTCAGAAATAATTTCTATCCTGCGTAATAGCTCCTGAATAACCTCCACTAACCATTCCTTAAATTCCTTTCTTTTCAACAGATAGGTGGGAAAGATCCAGTGTCTTATTTTTATTTCATTACCCTGTTTTTACTTTAGTTACTGGCGCATGATCTGAAATAGTTATTGGGCGTGTATCAAGCCCTTCAATTAAATGCACACATTCCTGTGAAATGTAAATTCTGTCTAGCCTAGCCCAGATTTTATATCTTGGGGAATAATATGTATATACACTCCAAACTCCTATTACTGAATTCACATCTTCCATACCAAATATTTTCATAAATTTCTTCAAAAATCTACATTCCTTTGTTATACTTTCCTTTATAGGCCCCTCAGACACATCTTCACTGCTGCTAATCAAATTCTAGCCCCCAACTACAAGTAATACCCTTACTGAAAACTGATTGATTCCTTCTCTCAGAATTTTCTTAAGCTCCATTGTCACAGTTTTATGCCAGTGTAATCCTCCTACCTTGCCAGCAGCCCCTTAGCACTACAAATCTTCCATTATCATCTTTTTATCCTCTTCTATCACCATTGGAGCTCCTCTTGCAATTAATACAAGTTGTTACTCTTTTCCTCTGTCCCAGATATTCCACTGAACAACAGTCCTGAAAACCTTTCTTTAACAAAGTCACATGTTCAGCTCTTTCCAAGTCTCTCTCCTGCAATAGTTATTTGCACTCCACATTTTTGAAACAGTTCACCATTCTTTCTTTTTTGTATCTGTGAGACCATTGAGATTTAAAGACATCACAGAAAGCATCATTGTATTAAAAAGGCATTATTCCCACCTTTTATGTACACCTTTTTTGTTAAATGTCCAGTTCCAGCTTTTGTGTTACATACAAACACTGTTTGGCAGGTTGAACTTTTATAGTCGTTTCTTGTCATATCCATTTCAGCCTATGTCACATCTTACAATGTTTTTGTTTTATTGAAAGCCCTTAAACAAAAAAACAAACCCCAAATACCCCCTAAAGCCTATTAATTTAACACTAACGCACAAAACTAAGTACATCTTCAAATCCTGAAGTTTTACTGTCCTAATAGAAACAAATACCCCAAACTGACAGTCACACCCACAGACTTGAGTCAACTTAAAAAGAAAGGTTTATCCATGATAAGATGCATGGTGCAGCCTGTGCTTCTACTAAGTGCTAACTGGTTTTGTCTTATCTTTATAGCTCTCCCAAATGGGAAATCCCCTGAAGACTTTCAGAGAACATCTCCTACCCAGTTTCTCTTTTCACCCCCCCAGCCACTCTCCACCAAACTGTAACCAATTTCTCTTAATCAGATTGTCAGACACGAGAACCAGATAACCAATTTCTCTATCAGATAGTTTGCAAGAAGATATTGGTGACAGATACAGAATTGCTACTAAGTATATATTCATTTGCTAGAAAAAAGTCTCATAATATTCAATATTCTTTTCATTTACATGCTTTTCTTAAAACTTACTAAATAAATCCAATTCAGTCATTTCCCCATGCAAGAATGAGAAAAAGCACATTCATTTTTTTTCTTTTATCATGCTCTTTTAACCAAGCTTTTTTTTTTTTTTAAACACTGCAGTGCCTACATTTCTTAAAACGGAACAAGGAGAGAGAGAATAGGGGAGAAAGAAAGGGGGGACAGCACTTTACAATCCCCATTGCATTTAAAAGTAACTGAGAAAATAAGAGTTATGTACTTGCCATAATAACTTGGCATCTGTGGTATTCTAAGTCATTCATCACTACAGGGTCTAGGATCTGATATCGGATCCGAGCCAACAACATACTACAGATGGATCCAAGGCTCTAGCTCCTCCCTCTCCCATGATGCCCTGCTGCCTCTGACCCCCAGACAGAGTTTGCTGCAATGTGCCTCAACACTACTCCCGCAAGACTGGATGTAAACTCTAACTTCCTCCCTGAATTACAAGGTAGGGGGGGGACACTGGGAGGGAAAAATGCTAAGATTGATAACTTTTAGTTATGTACTCACCATAACTTCAGATGTTTGGGATCCATCTCGCCTACATTCTGACTGATGGGTTCGGAGCCGATCCCTCGGCTCCGACTCGGCACGCTTATGCTATAGAGCGAGGCCTCTAATTGGCTGAGCTATCTTTATCCCAGGATGCACCACCACTAATCCCACAGATCTTGTTTGTCCGCATTCATGCACACAATCACAACTTGTTTATATAACATTGTTAGATGTTTTAAGATGAAACAACAGGATTCGGACCTTCTGATATCCTCTGATCTCCAAGGAAGGGGGAAGGAGGGTGGGTTATTAGGAATGTAGGCGAGATGGATCCCAAACATCTGAAGTTATGGTGAGTACATAACTAAAAGATGTTATGTGATCCTATCTCGCCTACATTCTGACTGATGGGACAGCGTCCCTAGCACCTAAATCCCGGGTGGCTCATTGGAAAACACTCCTGAGCACTGTGGAACCAAATGAAGCTTGTCCTCTAGATGCCACATCTAATTTGTAGTGGGAAATGAAGGTGTGCGGGGAAGACCATGTAGCCGCAGCACAAATGTCACCAATAGCAAGCTTAGAATGAAATGCTACCGAAGTAGCCATAGCCCTCGTAGAATGAGCCTTGACAGAGGTGGAAAAGCTCTTTGTTAGAATAGATATAAGCTTGAGTAATACAGTCCCTGATCCATTTGGCAATAGTTACCTTTGTGACAGTGTTGCCCAATTTGTTTTCTGCAAAGGATACAAACAACTGATCTGTTTTCCTTGATTGTTTGGTCCTATCTAAATAAAAACGTAACTGTCCTGTGGACATCCAGTGTGTGGAATATAAACTCCGCTTTATTAGAGTATTTTGGGAAAAAAACTGGAAGCTCTAACGATTGTTGCAAGCATAAAGTAGAACAAACTTTAGGAACAAAAGAAGGATTTGGCCTGAGGGATACTCTGTCTGTATGAAAAACCAAGTACGGGGGTTTCACTGACAAAGCTTGAAGCTCTGAAACCCTTCTGGCTGAAGTAATCGCCACTAGAAATGCTGTCTTCCATGATAGAAACTTTAGATCACAGGTAGCTGCCGGTTCAAAGGGAAAAGAAGTCAAGGCACGCAACACTATATCGAGATCCCATGGAGGTGCAGGATGAGAAATCGGAGGTCTTAATAGAGCAGCACCTTTCAAGAAGGTCTTACACAATCTGTTGCTCATTAAAGGTGGGTCTATGGATTCATGAAAATTAGAAATTGCTGCCAATTGTACTTTGATGGTAGAAACTGAAGAGCCTTGATTGAAAAGAGAGGTCAGAAATTTTAGTACTTCTGCCACGGGAGTAGAAATGGGGTCCAGGCCCCGGAGTTGAGCCCAAATAGCAAACCTTTTCCATTTGCTAGAATACAGTTTCTTTGTAGCGGACTTGTGGGCTGAAGATAATATGTGCACAACATCTGGATCCAGTGTATGACTCCTGACTATCGTCGGAAGAGGAGGAGCCAGGCCGTCAATTTTAAGGTGTGGAGGGACTGGTGTAATAGTCCCGACTGATGAATCAGAAGGTCTGGGACCTGATCCAGGAACCACGGACCTTCCAGAGCATGTTTCCGAAGATGGGGAAACCACACTTGACGAGGCCAGTAAGGAGCAATTAAGATCATCCTGCTCCCTAAGAGAGATGCCTTTTGAATCACCCTGGGGAGGAGAGGAACAGGAGGGAAGGCATAAAGTAGGCCGGTGGGCCAAGGATAGACTAATGCGTCCATGGGGCTCTTCCCCGGAGCCGGGGTTAGGGAGAAAAATTCTTTGCACTTCGCATTCAGAGGAGTCGCGAAGAGGTCGCAACACGGAACTCCCCATTCGCTGAAAATCTGCCTTGCAACTGTCATATTCAGAGACCATTCGTGAGGAGAGAGGATGGTTCTGCTCAATCTGTCGGCTAAGACGTTGGCCTTGCCCGGTATGCGAGTAGCCACTAGGAAGCGTTTGGTCGAGACTGCCCATTCCCAAACTCTCATGGCTTCTCTGCAAAGAGGATAGGATCTGGTCCCCCCTGTTTGTTCAGGTATCAGACCACTGACATGTTGTCTGAGTGAACAGCAATTACTCCCTGAGGGAGATAATCGTGAAGGGCTTGAAGGGACAGGAGTACTGCCCTCATTTCTAAGATGTTGATGTGAAGAGGAGTCTCTTCTGGGTGCCATTTGCCTTGGACTGACCTGCCCAGGAAATGCCCTCCCCCACCCCATCTGGGAGGCGTCTGTGGTCAAAGTGGCCACCGGAGGAGGAAGAACAAAGGGTCATCCCTGATCCAAATTGGAGGACACTAGCCACCAGCGAAGGTCCCGTTTGCAAGATTCTGTGATCCATATGAGATGATTGAGAGGGAGTTCCTGAAAGGACCACTGAGTTGAAAGAAGCCACTGGAGGATTCTCATGTGTAACCTTGCCAAGGGAACTAGCAGAACTGTGGCAGACATGGATCCCAATAGCTGTAGGACCATTCTGGCTGGGGCTTTGGACCTGGGGAGTAAGGCTCGAACTTGATTTTGAATGGCTTGAATTCTGTCTGCAGGTAGATAGAGCCGCATCTGGTTTGAATCTATCTCTACCCCTATGAATCTTATTCTTTGAGATGGCCGCAACACAGACTTTGGCCAATTGAAGGTGATTCCAAGGGAATTGCCCAGTGATATAGTGGCTTGCAGGCTCCGCAGAAGTAGATGCTTGGAGGTGGCAGTTAGGAGCCAGTCGTCTAGGTACGGAAACACTTGGAATCCTAGACTTCTCAGATGAGCAGTCACTACTGCCAAGCATTTGGTGAACACCCTGGGGGCTGTGGTAAGACCAAAGGGCAGCGCACGGAACTGAAAATGACTGCCTCCTAGGCTGAAGCGCAGATGTCTCCTGGACGTTTGATGTATTCTGATATGATAATACGCGTCCTTGAGATCTATGGAGCACATCCAAACACCCTTCTCCAACAATGGGAGAATGGTTCGTAGAGTGACCATTCGGAACTTGGACTTCTTGACTGAACAGTTTAGGTTGCTTAGGTCCAAAATGGGCCTCAAGTCCCCGGTCTTTTTTGGCACCAAAAAGAATCTTGAGTAAGTCCCTAATCCGATCTGGTCTGCGGGGACCTGTTGGATGACTCCTTTTTGCAGCAGCTTTGAAATTTCTGAGGCTGCGGTATCCCATTGACTGGGTGGTGGGTCCGGGATTTTTTTGGACTGGGGGTGGGGGGTGGGATGGAGTAACCTCCGGCGATAATCCGAAGCACCCATCGGTCCTGAGTGATCCCTTCCCAGGCCTTCAGGTGCTTCGAAAAACGACCCCCGACTGGCTCCAGAGCAGCACAGCCGGGCAATCCTTCAGGGATTATGAAAAGCTGAAGAGCCACGAAAGGACTCGCGGTCTCCAGTGTTGCGAGGGCCTCTGCCACCTCTGGGACGGCGTCTTCCGGATGAATTTCCCCCTCCTCTGCCTCTGGAGGGGGAACCTTCCTGCTGATAGGGGTAAGGCTTCTGAGATCTACGGAACCACATTTTCCCTCCTCTTTTAGCCTTGGGATAAGGCCGAAAGGGAGTGGAAAATCGTGCCCCTACGGCAGTCAGAGTCTTACCCTCCTGTTCACAGCGGGTAAGTGTGTCTTTTACCTTGGGTCCAAACAGGGAGGACCCATCAAAGGCGTCGGCAAATGAAGACTTAAAGGCCTCCGCGAAATGACACAGGCGGAGCCAGGCTTGTCTCCGTAGAGCAATGCTTGTACCACGCTCTACTCGCCCTTTGGCGCATCTGAAATGAGCCTCATGGAAGAGTTCGAAATGGACGACATTGTAGCCAGCTGAGATCCAACCGTCTGGGCCAGCTCCTCAGGCAGGTTACCTAAGAGGGTATCGGATAGCTCCTTAATCAGATCCCTCTGAAATCTCGTAAAGTGCGTCAGGTAGTTCAAAGACCTCAGAGTAAAGGCCGCTGAACTAAGGGTGCGCTTACCGTACCGATCCATGCTCCTAGACTCCTTATTAGGAGGATGGACGGACGTAGAAGCCTCTGCTACATCTTGCTGGGTAGCAGATGCCACCACCATAGCATCTACAGCCACACCTTTCGTAAGGAACTCTCTATCCGGGGGCGCTGAGAGAAATTTGTTCGGACGAGCGGGCACCGGTTCCACAGAGTCTGGGTGTTCCCATGCCCTTCGACAGATCAAATCCAAGAGCTCGAAGGGCGGAGACACCCAGGAGGCGGAGGGCTGAGCCCCGAAGGCCTTCAGGAACACCGACTCATCAGCAGAGGGAGGTTTGGACTGCCAGCCGCCTCGTTGTTTTAGGGCTTCCAGGATGTCTGCAAAGGAGACATCATCCGAGGATGACTTGGGGGACCCCTCTGCATCATCGAGATCAGTGTCAGATGTCAAAGACTCGTCAGGGGAGTCAACGTGCTTCCTCTTGCACGTTCTCTTCCTGGGAGGTTCCTCTGAAGAGGCTTCAGAAGGACCTCCAGGAGGGGGAGAAACCCCAGCGGGGGTAACCTGAGGCCCAGGGGCTCCGCTGTCTACAGATAGGGGGACTGCCAACGACCCAGTCTCCAAATGTAGGGAAGGAGCTGGGGAAACAGTGGAGGTAGCCAAGGAAGATTTGGCTAAAGCACTCCTCATAGCCCTGAAGGCGGGACCACCAGAATCCTGGGTGGGTCCCCCCTCTGTGGCCACGACAGTGGACGGTACTCCCGCCACCGACGCACCAAGAGGGAGACTTGGGACCAAAAGCATCAATCCCGAAGCCCCCCCCCCCAGGGCCGAAGGAAGAAGTCCGTGCACTGAACTCCGACCCAAGAGCCGGAGTCGGAGCAAGGGTCGGGCCTGACCCTAACACCTCCACTGGTTCCACCAGCACCTGCTCCAACGGTGCCGAAGCTGTTGGAGGAGGAAATACAGTAGGGGAGTGGACCATCGGCTCCGAAGCCAAATGGGCTGGATCCGAAACCATCTTTTGGAACACCGGAGACTGGAAGAGTCGAAGGAGCACCCTGTCGATGTCTGAATCAGACATCTTGGATGATCTCGAGGATACCGATCGGGCCCGAACCGATTTCTCTATCTGCTCCGAAGGGCTCGCTCCGAAATGACTCAACAATTATCGGCTCCGAGGAAACTTTCAAGGAAATTTCCCTCGGTGCCGATAAGGACTTCGGCTCCGAGGGGGAAGAGTCTGAGCCGATGACCCTTATCGGCTCCAATATCAGTGGAGCCGATGAGGGTGACCCGCCTCTCGATGCCCCAGACCTCGGCTCCGAAACCAGAGGGGTCGAGGCTGGAGGCATCGAGGCAGACCGTTCCGACCTCGGCTCCGAAGTCCGTGGAGCCGATGGAGAAGTCTGCTTAGTTTTCTTAGCAGTCGGTTCCGACTGACTGGTCGGAGCAGATGCTTTCCTCTTTTTAGAAGGAGACGGAGAGGAAGATAAAGCCTCCTCGAAGGAAGGCTTGATTAATCCTTTGAGGATTAATTTGTTTTCCTCTCCTGGAGGACTCTAGAGGAAAACGCATGGCATACACTGTACGATTCTTGCAGATGTTTAGCACCTACACAATAGACGCACGAGGAGTGGTCGTCCGTTATGGACATTTTGAAGCCACACCTCGTGCACTTTTTAAACCCAGAGGGTTTATGCTCTTTAGACATAATCAGGCTAAAAAAACAGATAACCACACTAAACAATAAGGGGTTTGACACACAGGAACAAAAATATGTATGCCACTAACTTAGTGTAAATATTTAAACTAAAGAACTTTTTTTTTTTTTTTTTTTTTTTTTTTTTACACACAAGATTTGTCAGAAAGAGAAAAGGAGGGTCAAGACCCTCTAACTTAAATGGGTACTTGACCCACACACAACCACTAAAGTAGTAGTAACCACAGGGGAAGGCCTCTCTAACTTAAACGGGAACCTTCTCTGACAGGAAAAAACATGAAATTTTAAACCAAATTCCAGAAAAACACTTGTACACAAATAATAGCCGTTAAAACAGCTTTTGGGTTTAAATGAAGCAAATACTGACAGGAAAAATGCCTAATATATAGTACTTAGCCCAGCCAATGTTGAGACCACGTCCAAGCTCTGTAAGCGGCAAACGAGATCTGGGGGATTAGTGGTGGTGCATCCTGGGATAAAGATAGCTCAGCCAATTAGAGGCCTCGCTCTATAGCATAAGCGTGCCGAGTCGGAGCCGAGGGATCGGCTCCGAACCCATCAGTCAGAATGTAGGCGAGATAGGATCACATAACATCATACGATAACACAGACGCCAAGTTATGATAAGTACATAACTCTTAATCTGATGTTATTGAAGTCATCATTCATTACTATAGGGTCAGAATCCCCAGCTACCATCAACCCTGGGAGGCTTCAAGGAAGGATATGCCAGAGCATTGTGGAGCCAAAGGAAGCCCTGCTCCCAGAAACCAGATCAAGTTTGTATTGAGATATAAATGTGTGAGGAGAGGATCAAGTGGTCACAGCACAAATGTCGTCAACAGAAAGCCTTGCTAAAAAGGCTGAAGAAGTTGCTACAGACCTAGTAGAATGAGCCTTGACACTTCCTGGAACCTCAAGGTGGTTAAGGTCGTAGACTCTAGAGATAGAGCTAGAAATCCATTTAGAAATAGTGACTTAAGAAACTGGAAGGTCATGTCTGACATCGAAAAGGCCACAAAGAGCGGTTCTGACTTGCGAAAACCTCTTGTCCTATGCAGGTAGGACCGTAACTGCTGGTGAATGTCCAAGTTATGTAAGATATACTCCCCTTTATTGGTAAAGTTGAGGAAGAACAATGGAAGCTGAATACATTGATTTAGAGATGATTCAGAAGCAATCTTGGGCAAGGAGGAGGGGGCTCATCCTAAGAGAGATTCTGTCCTTGTAAAAAATCATGTAAGGAGGAGTAATGGAGACAGCTTGCAGCTCTGAGACCCTCCTAGCTGAAGTAATAGCCACCAGGAAAGGCAGTCTTCCAAGATAGGAACTTGAGGTTGCAGGAACTAGCAGGCTCAAAAGGACACCTAGTCAAAGATTGCAAAACCAGTGTGAGGTTCCAAGGAGGTGAAGGGTCCTTAATCAGAGCCCGAAGCAGAAAAAACCCTTTCATAAACACTTTACAAAGCAGAGATGAAAAGGTAGACTCAGAACTCACATGAAAGTTGGAAATCGCCACCAACTGAAGCTTGACAGTGGAAATACTTGCTCCAACTTGGAAAAGGAAGGACAAGAACAAAAGTATATCTGAAACTGAAGCAGAAAAAGGGATCCAGATTCCTGCTCTTAGCCCAGATAAAAAATCTTTTCCATTTACTAATGTATACCTTTCTAATGGAGAGTTTCTGGGAGGGTAGAATGATACTTTGAATGGAGGACGCTAACCTGGGCTGTTTTATGATCACTGGAATTGGAGAAACCATGTGGCTAGACAAAGGGTCCAAGGGCTTGGGAGAGGAAGCCTGAATGGATGGGAAATCAGATCCTGACTGGGATTAAGTACCCATGGTAGATGCTTCAGATGAGACCTGATGAAGGGGAACCACAGCTGATGAGGCCAGAAAGGGGCAATGAGGGTAAGGGATGTCCTCAGGCACAGTGTTTTCTGCACAACCTTGGGTATTAAGGGAAGAGGAGGACAGGCACAAAGGACACCCAGAGCCCAATCGTGAACAACAGCGTCCCTTGGAGACTCCCCCGAGGGGGGATCAGTGTGAAGTACTGTTGTGGTTGACTGGTGAGGCAAAAAGGTCACAGCGCGGTTGACCACAATGGTCGAAAATCTGCTTTGCAACTGAAGGATTGAGGGACCACTTGTAAGTACTCAAAACAGATCTGCTAGTACTCAATACAGATCTGCTGAGTGCGTCGGCCAATACATTGGAATCCCTGGGTATGTGCATTGCAGTAAGGAAGCTGTCAGAGGACATTGCCCATTCCCACACTCTCAAGGGCCCCCGCACAATGAGTGAGAACGTGCCCCCCCCCCCGTTTATTCACATAACAGACCACTGCCATGTTGTCTGTCTGAACTGCAATCGGCCCTAGAGGGAGACAGTCCTGGAAGGCTTGCAGCAATAGAACTGTTCTCATCTCCAGAACATTTACATGCAACTTGGTCTCTACTGGGGACCATGTACCTTGGACAGTCTTCCCCTGAAAACACCCCCCCCCCACACCAGCAGGGAGGCATCTGTGGTCACTGTGGCAGTTAGCGGTGGCAGAGAGAAGGGGCTGCCTATAGAGAGATCCTGACAATGAAGCCACCATTGGAGGTGATGTCTGCACATGGGCGTCAGTTTTATGGTCACAAACAGAGGATAAAGCAGACCCAACCCTTGGACAGCTAAAGTCCACTGTATCACTTGCAATGTCTTACCAGGCAAGGGGAACGAGATGGATGGTGAAGGCCATGCGTCACAGAATCAAATAAACTGGGTATGGGGACATGACAGGAGCAATATCTGTGTGACCTGATCCCATATCAACTGAATAATGTGCAAAGGTAAGGCTGTAATCTCTGAAATGGAGTCTAACTGAACCCCTATAAATTTCAACTGTTGAGTGGGGATCAGATTGGATTTTGCCAGGTTGACTGTTATCCCAACTGACATAAGAGGGAGAGAACACAGTGAATTGCCTGTATCAGTCGATGCCTCAAAGATGCAGTGAGGAGCCAATCGTCAAGTTACAGAAAGAACCAGAACCTGTGCAGTCGCAGGTAAGCCGCTCCTACTGCCATACATTTGGTAAACACCCGGGGGGGGTTGTGGTGAGACTGAAGGGTAGGGCTCTGAACTGGAAGTGATTGGCTCCTGGCCAGAAGCGAAGATGTCTCCTGAACACCTGTATATTTTGATGTGATAATATGCATCCTGGAAAGCTACACAGTAAATCCAACTGTCCTTGCATAAAAGTGGCAGAATGGAATGAGCAGTGACCATCCAGAACTTTGACGTCTTCACTTAGAGACTGAAATCATTGAGATCTAGAATAGGATGCAAGTTCCCCATCGTTTATTGGCACTAGAAAGAAGTGAGAGCAAGTGCTGGATCCTCTTTGTCCTGCTGGGACCTCTTGGATTGCTCTTCTTAGAAGCTGTTCAACTTCTTTGAAGGCCAACTCTCGTTGACTGGGTGGAGCATCTTGAAGGCAAGTTCTTACTGGAGGGGGTTCCAAAAAGGGAATGAAATAGCCCCTGGAAACGATATTTAATACTCATTGATCAGAAGTGATGTTTGGCCAGGCTAGTAGGTGTAGGGAAATGTGACCCCCAAGTGCCTCCAGGGCACAGCAGTCAGGGAACGCTTCAGGAGTGCTGATAGGGCTGCTCAGAGGTGGTTTCCCTGGTACCTTGATTTTGTAGACCCCCCCCTTGCCTCGAGGGCATCATCGTCCATTGAAAGCTCTCCCCCTGCATCTTGAAGAGGATTCATCAGGAGCTTCCTGAAAGGGAGACTGTGCCTTATGGAACCACATACAAGTAGCTCACCTTTAGGTCTTAGAGAAGGAGCTCTGGGGAGTAGAAAGCTTGATCCCCACCGCACAGTCTTCCCTTCCTGCTCACTGTGGGTCAGTGTCCTTCAAGGAAGGTTCAAAAAGACTGGATCGATTAAAAGGATGTCTTGAAGGGTTCCGCGAATCCACAAACATAGCCAGGCATACCTCCTGAAAGCAATGCCTGTACCAGCTGCCCGAGAGATAGCTTCTGTAGCACGGGAAACTAATCTCATTGGGGAATTCGTAAGGGAAGAGAGTGCATAGCTTGGCAGACACCTTCTTAAGGTCCTCCATCAGCAACAACTCTGTAGGGGAAGTGGAAAGCTCTTGGACCAAATATCCCTTTGGAGGCAGGTAAAATGTGCCAAATAATTTGATGCTCTCAGTCCAAAGGTAGCTGAGGCATACATATGCTTCCCAAAATGGTGCATCACCCGGGGCTCCCTGTTCAGAGGATGGACCGTGGAGCTCTGCTTTGCTAGCGCCTTTTTAGTGGCAGCAGCAACCACAATGGCATCGACTGGGACACCTCTGCTCCAGAAAGAATGGTCTGCAGGAGGGCTAAGAAAATTGTTGGCCCTTTTAGGAACAGGCTCCACTGTGTTCAGCTCCTTCCAGGCAGTGCTGGCGATCAGGTCTACCAACTCATTGCAGGGGGGGACACCCAGGAGGTAGACTGGCCCATCCCAAAGGCCTTCAGAAATGAGGACTCTTCCGAATACGGGGCTTGGGGAAAATCCACCCTTTTGCTTCAAGAGTTCAAGGATGTGTCCAAAAGAGACAGTCGGGTGGAGATCTGGGGGACCAGTCTCCTTCCTTGAGGTCTGTATCCACAGTGAGGGACTCCTCTTGCACGTTCTCTTACAATAAACCTCCTCCGTGTGAGGCTCTGGTGATGACTTGGAAGAGACGGGGACTCCCAAAGGGGAGGAAACCCCCTAAAGGCTCTATCAAAAGGTCTGCCCCGGGACAGGATGGGAGGCCTTACCAGGCAAAGTAGAGAGAGGGATGGACCGGGAGGGAGTGGCAGAGGATGCTCCAGACCTAGAGAAGGTCCACTCTACCACCCGAAAAGCTGAGGGTCTAGAAGCGTGTCCGCCCCTCACATCTGAGGGAGAGGTTCCCCGAAGAGGAGGAAGGAGCACCATGATCTCTGGATGACACAAGCCTGGACCTATCGAAGGCCGAAGCAGCAAAGAGGAGGGACCGATCTGAGAAGATGGTATCGGATCCCCTGCCGCAGAGCTGGCATCGACCACACCAGTACATGGCTCACCCTGCTTTGAGGGTGGGGGAACAGAATAAGCCAGGGACCGCGACGGGGTCGAGAAGGTAGGGATACTCGGCCTTGCCGGAATCTGACCGCAGACATCCTGGTCCCTAGACTCCAAAGTCACCAGGGTTGGATGAGGAGAACGAGAAAATGGGAGGGCCAAGGCTACCCTGGCCGGATGGGCAGGGGAAGCCAGGAGCTCCAGCTCTATTTGAGGGTTAAAGAAGCTCTTCTTCATCCTGTCCATGTCAGAGGGCAACAGACTCCTAGAAGATCTAGAGGAGGAGGAAGAGGAGTGGGTGAACTTGGAGGGAGATGATCTTGACCTACTGAGATGTTCCGGGGAACAGCTCCAGTGTCTCGGTGTCGAATGAGTCCTCTGTTTGGAGGAAGAAGGGACAATCTCCCTCTCCAAGATTATAATCTGATATGAAAGCTTAACTGAAACAGCGGACAGATCCAACGAACAGGTTGGATCCGAGGCTGGCCTGATCTTGGTCAGAAACAAAGCCCTCTGATCCAGAGAGGCCCTGGATCCAAGACACAGCTCCATGGCTCTTGGCTCCAAGACGGCCCAGTCTGGAGCTGGATCCAGAGATGTAGGATCTGACAGCCAGTCTCTTAGAGCTGGCTGGAGGGAAGGGGTCTTCCTCTTCACATTGGAAGAGGAAGCCTTCGAAGAGGAAATGAAAATTTCCCCCTGGCCCAGACCCTTTAGGAAAAAGTTTCCTGTGGAGCTCCGCCAAAGTCCTGGGGTTAAACGCAGCACAAATGTCGCATTCAACCTCCAGTTGTGGAACATCCAACCACACTCCTCGTGTGCGTCGGAATGAGGTATTTTCCGACCGCACAAGGAGCAATTTTTAAAACTAGCTGGTTTAGCAGTCATAATTTAACAACCAAGATAAAAACTATACTACAAACACCAAACACAGCCCTAACGGCTACTAGAAAAAGGGCACCAAAAACCTGACATACAGAAAGTCTCACCACAAGAAAAAAATTAACTTAGGGAAGGGAAGTAATAAACCACAAGAAACACCACCAACTACACTAAGAACCACACTAGAAAACTATCTGAAGGAAGAAATAAAAAAAAGTACTTAACTAGCCAGAGCCAATAGAAAAGAGTCTGCACAGGATACACTGCAAACAAGATCTTGGGGTCAGAGGGCAGCAGGGCATCATGGGAGAGGGAAGAGCTAGAGCCTTGGATCCATCTGTAGTATGTTGCCGGCTTGGATGCGATATCTATACCCTATAGTGATGAATGATGACTTGGATAACATCAGATCTTTACTTTATAGCATGCAAAGAAAACCATACACCACAAAAAGCACTATTAAATAAAAATGTTTTCTTAGTTTATTTCTCCCTTCTCGTCCACTCCCAAAGCATTTTTTCAAACGTTAATGACATGAAGCAGGGCATATATATTAGTCCCCCACAAATCCAACAAATTCTGAAAAAGTCCAACATTTCCAGATTTTCTTGTTGTGTCATACTTCACAAATATATCTGAACAGTAATCCCACATTATGGTACTGGTTTTATTACTGTTCCTGTCCATCTCCCAAATCCTGTCTCTGCTTCATTTCCAATGAACGCTCGATTCTTCTAGTCAACTCTCATGCTCCCTTCCTTCTCTCAAACATTTTCCGTTGAAACAGTGGAAAAGGTTTCACAGGTACAGTCTGTATTATCAGATCAAGAAGCAGAATTTCCTTCTGTTTCACAGGTCACTTTTTGTTGGACAAACGTTTTAATTACCTCCTTAGCATGTACTTAGTCAAAAAATGATTGTGTCCCTCCAGGGAAGAATACTTTGAAGACAGCTGGGTACAGCAGTTTGAATCTCACACCTGCATCTCAACATTCCCTGGTAAGTAGAATAAATTTACTCTTCTTCTGCCTGGTGTACAATGAGTAATCATTCTCCATCAACACTCAGCTGTCTCTCCCACTTTAATTATTTTGTTTTTCTTCCACAGTTTTCTCAGAATCAACTCTTTCTGCTGGTAGGATTGCATCTTTACTATTAAAGGTCTAGGTTGCTTTCTCATAGCCATATTTGGAGCATACACATGATGTGCTCTTTTAACCAACTCCTCCTGCTGTGGAATACTAGTCCAGTTACTTATTTGTGCTTTCATAAAATCAATGCACTGTTCCTTCCAGCTGCTGTGGTATAGCCGAAAATCTCAGTTTTTCCCTACATGCTCTGTCCTCTAAATTTTTTGAAACAGGTCTTCCTGAGCAGTCTCGTATTCAGCCAACCTTTTCTTCATTTCAACCTCTGAATGTTTTGCAGCTTTACCACCTCATCTGACTGTTTAAAGCTTCTTCCATTTTTTTCCAGCTTTTTATTGTGTGTGTTGATATACTCGATCATGGTTTCATTTATTTTAAACAGGTCTGTGCACAGTTGTCTTAACTATCTTACTGTAGGTTACTGGAAGTCACGTCTGGTGGTTGCACTGCTTTCTGCTCAACAGCTGCAGAATTTTCCCCCATCAGTTTCTCTTCCTCATTTTTTGTAGCCGACTTTGTAGTGCATTTTTTTCCAGGTGCTCTGCATTTCTTTTTCCTGGCATCCAGGCAGCACACTTACTAGCCAGTTACTGAAATATACCCATAAACACAAAAGTCTACCGGTCTTCTCTGTTGAGTTTCTGTTTTCACACTGGGAGAGTTAGAGTTAAGCTGTTACTCAAGATGCAACCATCTTAGAAGTCAAAGTTCCATCTGCATTGTCCATTTTTTCATTCTTCCTCAACTGATGGTTCGATTCAGAAACTCAGATCAGACTCAGCCACTTCTACCAGATCCAAAACTCTCAAGTTCCTCCCTTTACCCACAATGCCCCGCCAACCTAGCATTCCTCAAATCGAGTTTGCTGTCCCTAGATAAAAATGGACAACTTGTTGGGGATATTAAAGACAGGAAGGAAAAGAGCAGCTGAAGCTCAAACAAGAAAGAGAGGTTCCTGTAAAACTTGCAGATATTTCTAGAAGTATAGGATGGGGGAAGCTGAGGAATAATGAAAAATGAACAACACAGATGGAATGCTGTGGTGAGTACTTTATCTGAATTTGTCCTGTTTTATTCATTCCTCAACTGACTGGACAGAGTCCCCAGCTACTGGAATCTTGGATGGCTCTCATGTAAGGATATTCTGGACTACTGTAGAGCCAAAGGCTGCTCTGTTCCTGGAAACAAAGTTTAATTTGTAATAAGCAATAAGCGTGTGAGAATTAGCCTATGTTGCAGCTGCACAAAAGTCATCCAAGGACACACGACCAAAAATCTGGAGAGCCTGCCATAGACTTCGTGGAGTGGGCTCTAAGAGGCTTAGGCAAGGATAAGTCTTTCACCACAGACAAAGGAGATGCAGTCAATCAGCTATATAGCTAATGTAAGTTTGGAAACTAAGTTGCTCAATCTGTTAGGAGAGGAGGAAAACTGATCAGTTTTCCTCAAGTCCTCAGTTCTATGGAGGTAAAGCGAAGTTGTCTATGCACACACAAAAATGGCGCATTACAGTCTTTTTTTGAGAAATCTGGAGAGAAAAATGGTAGATTAATGACTTGTTTTATGTTGGACTCAAAAAACTACCTGAAGCAGTCCATAAAACACCCTTTCTTTTTGGAAAAACAAGTAAAGCTTAGACCCTGGAGTTCACAGACTCATCTACCTGATGTGATAGCGACCACAAAAATGTTTTGCCAAGATAAAAAATTTATATGTACTGTGGCTGATGGTTAAAAGGGAGTTTGAGTTAAGGCCTGAAGCATAATAGTTAAATCCCATGGAGGAGGAAGCTCCTTTTACTGGGGCCCAAATAGAGAGACTCCTTTGAGACAGGTTTTACATAATCTGGAAGCAGCAAAGGTAGGGTTACTTTTGCCCAGGTGGAAATTAGAAATAGCAGCCACTTTAATAGTAGAAAAACTAGCATCTTACTTGACAATCAAATTCAAAAACTCAAGGACAGATGGCACAGATGCTGAAAAGGGATCCGGGTCTTTGCTAGGGGCCCTGATAACAAATCTCTTCCATTTTGTATAAGCTTTTTAAGGAGACAATATGATATGACAAACTGGGGAGTAGAGCCTGGGTGTCTAGCAATCAAAGGAATTGGAGAAACCATGTAATCAAGTATGAGGCCTGTTAAGTCCGGATGGGTTATCTCTGTCAGGTGAGACAGGAAGTCTGGAGTTGGATTCAGTATCCAGTGTAGATGTACAAGGCAACTGTACAGCAGTAATTACTCCTTTAGACTATTATGACATTCCCTTAGCAGTTGGGTGGGCTAAATAAAAGGATTTCCTGACCACAGTTGTCACATAATGGTCAAATGAGAGGTAGCTATCACCACAAATTTCTAGGTTCCTAACAAAATGTTCATTTTGTAGTAGTGTATTGATTATACAGCATGATGAGGGGGAAGAGGTTTTCTACCAAAGTGACACTACACTTTTTATCATTTAGTTTGAGCTCATTTTAGTACACCGAGGGTTTACTAGGGAGAGTTCATTCATGAGAGTTTGGGCATCACAGGGTGACTTCACAACAACCTCCAGTTTACAGACATCTGCAAACTAAGTCAGAGGTACTGGCTCTCTACTTGGAGATCCGAAAAGTAAATACCAAAAAAATAGGTGTCCCAGCACTAAGCCATGAGGGACATGGCTGGTCAATTTCATATTTACAGATGAGGCATCTGCAGCTCACATTGTGTGGGATCTGTCTTTCAGACAGTTTACTATCCATCTTACCAAAATATGGGTCAGTTTTTAAAGCAACTAGATTTTGTATGATGTCAGCATGGAATGAAAAAATAACCAGCAAGGCTACCACGGCCATAAAATAATCAAATTTAAACGAGGATAAGTGCTTTCGCATTTGTAAATGCTTCATCAGATCCATAAAATTCTAAAACAAGACTTACATATTTAAAACAGTCAAAGACCTATCACAATGCTTGCTAAAATAATCAAATAATAAGATTAATTATGAATGCAGTTTCCTCCTTTTTAGGGTTGGTTTAAGACAAACACTCGCATTTACACCTGGAAATTTATGAGCTTGCAATCTAAATATCCATTTTAGTTCTAAACTTTCTAAATAGTTATTTAAACCCCCCCCCCCCCCCCCGGGATTAGGCTTTACGCACTGTAGCACCCTGAAAGAAAACCTATGTCCTGAGTTCTCTATAATGTGTTTTGCTAGAGCATTCTTAACAGTGAATGTGTTAATGTCATACAAGTGCCTCAAGATCCTATCTTTAAATTTCTGTATAGTTTTTCCCTCATAGAAACTGGTGCAGTCATTACACGTGGCTAAATAAACCACATTTTGTGTCTGACAATCTGCACAGAACCTAAGCTTAAAAGTAAAATCAAATAACAGATGTTGAAACTGTTGTTCTTTTGTAAGGGCAGAGCAGGCCTTACACATCCATGACAGGGAGAGGTACCTAATCTCCAAGACATATCTCCTTATTGGCTGTCTTGAATCACAACTGTTTCAATCAAGTTATTAGAATTTCTAAAACCAAAACCAGGTTTATGACCTATAATTTCTGCTGACCTGGCATCCGTAATCAGTAAATTCCAAATTTTGGTTATATCATCACAAAACAAATTATCATCAATGCTGACTGTACAGCTGTGATTACTCCTTTAGACCAGTATGACATTCCCTTAGCAATTGGGTGGGCTAAATAAAAGGATTTCCTGACAACAGTTGTCATATAATGGTCAAATGAGAGGTAGCCATCACCCCAAATTTCTAGGTTCCTAACAAAATTTTCATTTTGTAGTAGTGTTTTGGTTATACAGCATGATGAGGGGGAAGAGGTTTTCTACCAAAGTGACACTACACATCATTTAATTTGAGCTCATTTTAGTACACCAATGGTTTACTAGGGAGAGTTCATGCATGAGAGTTTGGGCATCACAGGGTGACTTAACAACAACCTCCAGTTTACAGACATCTGCAAACTTTGTTAAGCCAGAGGTACTAGCTCTTTACTTGGAGATCTGAGAAGTAAATACCAAAAAAGATAGGTCCCAGCACCAAGCCATGAGGTAAACTGCTGGTCAATTTCATACTTACTGATGAGGCATCTGCAACTCGCATTGTGTGGGATCCGTCTCAGACAGTTTACTATCCATCTTACCACAATATGGGTCAGTTTTTAAAGCAACTAGATTTTGTATGTCAGCATGGTGAATGGTGCTGATGACCTGCTTTGGCCACCATCAGTACAGCCTCTGTTTACTTGGTTAACTCAACAGTATCCACCCTTCACAAAGCCAAACTGTTGGAGGTCAAGTCAACCAAAACTTATAATTTATGAGGTCAGTTATATATCCTATAGTTCTGCAGATGAAGCTTGTAAGACCGATAACAGTACTTCAACTATCTAGGTCAGTTGTAAGGCCACTTTTATGAAGGGGCTTTACCACTAGAGTACACCACTCACCAGGGACAAAGCCAGTAGCTAAATGTGTTAAACAGCTTGAGGAGTACGTAACAAGGGCATATGTAACACTTATGAAACCAGGGATATCATCAGGGGTCATTCAGGGGTCCAGGGAAGTAAATAGTGTGGGAAGAAATAGCCAGGGAATTGTTATGGCTAGGCTTGTATAGGCCCTAGGGCCGATAGCCTAGTACCAACCTATGAACCTATATGATACGTAGTAGCAAAAGATATAATCAAAAAGGATTGTTGCATTAACAGAAATCTGACAAAACCAAGCATACTGACTTGCTTTCTTTCTTATCCAGATGGTATGGAGTTAAAAATGCTTTATGAAGAGTAACAAGCCTTGCTGATAGGGTGTGTGATGTACTTAGCTTAACACTGATGTGGTGTGGAATGTCACATCCACACCTCTCAACCTCTTAGTGCAAGAAATCTAGACAAAGCCTGACAAAATTGGGGGACAAAGGCCCAAAATAGGGACAAATTTTAAATATTGCTCTTATAAACACAGAAAGTTGCTAGAGTAAAAGGGTTTATGTTACACATTTTCTGAAGGATTTGAACTCTGAAACTCAAATTTATTTTATTTGGTGATGTCAATCCTCAGATCACCCCAGTGAGTTGCCAGAAAACCACAAATTTTATGAGGAACACATCAAAAATATGAGGCAAAAATCTGGACAATTGAGAGGTATGGTCACACCTCTTACAGACTACACATATACTTGCATTCCAGAGCATCTTCTGAAAAATCAACTTAAAAAGAATCCGATAATCAAAGCTTTTCTACTGTGGGACATCCCAGATTAACAACCTTAGTGTAGTTTTATTAATAACTACTTGCCCTTTGTAATCCTACCCACTGCAAATTGATAAAGAATTATATACTTACCATAACTTGGGATTTGTGTCATCCGATGTCTTCATTCAAAGTGTCTAAGATCAGACATCGGATACGAACCGGCAAAATTCAGCAGATGGACCCCCAAGGCTCTGGGCTCCTCCTTGTCCCACAATGCCCTGCTGCCCTCTAATCCCCAGAATGAGTTTGCTAACATAATCCTGAAGCTACTCCTAGCAAGGCAGAGAGAAAACCACTCCAACTTCCTCTACAATCAAACCAGGTACAGGGATGACGGGTGGGAAATGTGATGAATGAAGACACAGGATAACACAGATGCCAAGTTATGGTAACTACATAACTATCTGATGTTATCCACGTCTTCATTCACCACCACAGGGTCAGAGTCCCCAGCAACTATACATCCTGGGAGGTAGGACATGCCGGAGCACTGTGGAGCCAAAGAAGCCCTACGCCTAGAAATCAAATCCAGTTTGTAATGGGATATAAAGATGTGAGGATTAGCCCCATGTGGCAGCAGCACAGATGTACATAGAAAGCTTTGCTACAAAGGCTGAAATTGTCGCTACAGATCTAGTAGAATGGGCCCCAGCATGACCTGGAACCTCCATGTGGTTCAGATTGTAGACCACAGAGATGCAGCTAAATATCCACTTAGAAATAGTGACCTTAGAGACTGGAAGACCAAGTCTGCTATCAGAAAAGCCCACAAAGAGCTGCTCTGACTTACGGAAATCTTCAGTCCTATGCAAGCAGAACCGAAGCTGTCGGTGAACATCCAAAGTATAAAGGGTATACTTCCCTCTGTTAGAATAGTTGGGGAAGAATACTGGAAGTTGAATACATTGATTTAGGCACCAAACCACACAAGTTCCAAAAAAGGCTGGAACACAGGAATTCTTCTCAAACAAAAAACATCAAGCACTGCTGTAGCTGCCAATTTTCTTTCTTTATTCAATACATTCTGGTACCTCGGCCTCAAAGGCCTTCAATGGAATACCTTCATAAGATCCAAGCAGCTATTTATATTCCATCTCAGCATGAATTCATCTTCATTTAATTTAACAATTAAATCAATTAAACAAGTATATGCTTCCCTTTGAATATTATATGCAGCTTAGAATCTAATGAAGTGCCCCCCACATATACACACTTACACATTATATCATGATTATATACATTAACCAAACACAGGATGAAATTCCCAAATAACATATTTTTAATAAAACAATTCACATTTTCTCCTATACCTCAATAAACATACACAAACACACACAAAATAAATTTCAACCTACCCCCAAGATTCAATTATAAATATCTATACATAGCATATAAATTCACTGTATTAAATATAAACTTTGTTTTTTATATTTTCACTATTTTTTCATCCTTACACTAATTTACTTTGAATGTTAAATCAACTTAATGTATTCATCCAATAATTTTTTAATTCTTTTATATATATATATATATATATATATATATATACGGATCACCTTCATTTGCCTGAAAGCTCATTTGCCCGACACTCATTTTTCCCAGACCAAATGACTGAAAGCTCATTTGCCTGAAAGCTCATTTTTTGCCCGAAAGCACATTTGACCGACAAGTAGTATTAGCAAGAAAATGGAATATGCCCCCCTCCCCACTGTAGTGCGACCCTGGAGTTAGAATATATAGGTAGGGGGGGTCTGGGGGGCACAGCCCCCCACTTCATTTCATATGATATTGTTACCTTTTGATGTAATATTGCTTAGTAACAGGAAAGTAAGTGGGGGGCTTCGCCCCCACACCCCCCATTGTGGGGGGCTGTGCCCCCCACCCTCCCCTACCTATATATTCTAACTCCAGGGTCGCACTACAGTGGGGAGGGGGGCATATTCCATTTTCTTGCTAATACTACTAGTCGGTCAAATGAGCTTTCGGGCAAATGAGCTTTCAGGCAAATGAGCTTTCAGTCATTTGGTCTGGAAAAAATGAGTGTCGGGCAAATGAGCTTTCAGGCAAATGAAGGTGATCCATATATACACATATATTTATATTAAACCCAACACATTTGTTCTGAAATGAACTAACCAGAATCCATTAGACTTAACATTTAGATGCCTCAATCAATATCCAGATTGAGACCCCTAGGTCTCTGACACCATGTCCAGTTGAACCCCTATAAACTCTAGGTTCTGGCACGGAGAAAGATTGGATTTGGGCAGACTGACCATAATACCAAGATCTTGAAAAAGGTGGAGGGTATAACTGGTGGCCATTAATGGTTGATGCCTCGTGGGGGCTGCGAGGAGCCAATTGTCCAGGTACGGAAAAAAACTGGAAGCCTTGCAGCCAGAGATGAGCTGTCACCACTGCCATACATTTGGTAAACACCCTGGGGGCTGTGATGAGTCCAAAGGGCAGGGATCTGAACTGGTAGTGGTTGGCACCTAACTGAAAGTGCAGATGCATCCTGGAGCCTCTGTCAATCTTGATATGATAGCATGCGTCCCTGAGATCCACTGAGCACATCCAACCGTGCTTGTGGAAGAAAGGTAGAACGGACTGGACAGTGACCATCTGGAACTTGGGACTTCTGGACTGACATTCACTTTGCTGAGGTTCAAAATTGGAGGCAGGTACCCAGTCTTTTTTGGCACCAAAAAGAAGCAAGAGTAAGTTCTGGACCATCGTGGTCTCTTTTTATAAGAAGGTTTTGAACCTTAAGATGGTCCAACTTCCTTTGGCGGGGTGGAACTTCTGGGAGAGACTAACACTGGGGGGACTGAAAAAAGGGAATGACGTAACCCCTGGAAATAAACACCCACTGATCTAAGGAAATTTGTCCAGGCTAGTGGGTGGAGGGAGAATAATCCCCCAACTGCCTCCAGGGCAGGACAGCAGGGCAGAACTTCAGTAGTACTGAAAGGGCTTCTCCGAGAAAGGTTCCCAGGAGCCCTGATTCTGTGGACCCCCTTTGCCTCTGGGGCAGAGTCTACCATTGAATTCTCTGCACTGGCTTGTGGAACAGGATTCCTGGGGAGCATCCTGGAAGGAGGACCGAGTCCTGTGGAACCAAAGTTTCTTACGCCTTCTCCGAGTCTTAGAAAAAGATCACTGGGGAGTAGAAAACTTGATTCTCAGCATAAGAGTCTTGTCCTCCTGCTCGCTGTTAGTCAATGTTTCCTTAACAGAAGGTCTGAACAAAGTTGAACTGTAAAATGGAGCATTGGTAAAAGACACCTTGGAAGGGTTCCACAAACCCGTAAAGGTGAAGCCAGGTGTGCCGTCTAATGGCAATCCAGCCACTCGAGGTGGCCTCTGCCGCATTGGAGATCAACTTCAGAGGCATTAGCCAGCGAAGTCAGAGTGGACAACTTAGGAGAGGCCAGGTTAAGACTCTCCGGCGGCAGAAATTCTGAAGGGAAGTGGTGAGTTCTGATACCAAATCCCTCTGAAGCCAGGTGAAATGTGCCATGTAGTTGGTTGCCCTCAGGCCGAATGTCACTGAGGCAATCAAGTCCTTTCTGAAATGGTCAATCTCCTAAGACTCTCTATTCGAGGGATAGACACAGGAGCTCTGCTAGCTCCCTTTTAGTAGAGCAGCCACAACGATGGCATCAATGAGGACGCCCTTACTCTAAAAAGTCTTATCTTTGGCAGGACTGAAGAATTTGTCTGCCTTTTTTGGGTACCGGTTCCACTGTGTTCAGCTCCTCCCAAGCCCTGCAAGCGATGAGTTCCACAAGCTCCTCAGCAGGTGGGGACACCCAGGCTGAAGATGGGCTCATCCCGAAGGCCTTCAGGAACACGGATCCCTCTGAAGATGGGGTGGGGGAAGACAAACTGCCTCTCTGCTTGAGAACTTTGAGGATGTCCCCAAAGGACACTTCCTCAGATAGAAGCCTGGGGGACCCGTTTCCCTCCTCAAAATCAGTGTCTTCGGTGAGGGACCCTCTAGGGTAGTCCAAGTGCTGCCTCTTAGCCATCCTCTTCCAAGGGGGTTCCTCCACGGTCGGCTCTGTGGACGACTCAGAAGAGACTGGTTACCCAAGTGCGGTAGTACCTGTCTGAAGGCAGTAGCAGGATGGCTGACCCTGGAAGGATGATGAGGCCTCACTGTCCAAAGCAGAGAGGCGCTGGGGAGGACCTAGAGATGGAGAGGCGACTGCCAAGCTGGAGAAGGTCTTCTCTACTGCCCGGAAGGCTGATCAACTGGACAAGGCCCCCCTCTACTCTCCTACGGCCACAGCTGCCCGGGAAGGGAGGAGGGATTCTGATTTAGCACAAAAGCCTCCAAACAATTTTGGCCCCAAGCTGTCCAGCGCCAACCCCCCAATGGAAGTGAATGGTCTAATAACTCTGGGCCCGACCCCACCCCCAGGGAACCAGCATGAACCTCATAATGGCCGTGGCACAGCCTGTTCTGAAGGCAGCAGAACAGAGCCTGCCAGGGACCCTGATGGTGTTGGGAAGGGAGGGATACCGGACACTGTCGGCTTCTCACAAAGAATGCTCTGATCCTGGCATTCCACACCCCGATGGTTTGGAAGAGGAGAGTGAAGTCCCATGGATAGAGAAGGTCCACTAGGCATCTGGGCTGGGGATGGGCCCAACTCAATTTCGGCCTTGAGGAAACTCATCATCCTGTCCATATCCATGGGCAGGAAGCTTCTGGAAGACACAGAAGAATGCCTTGACCTTGCTGGAGATACTGCCAAAGCTCTCTGATCTCGGGAGTGGGATCAATTCTGCTGTGCTGAATCCGAACTCTTGGAACTGGAGGGTGAACTTTCAATGACTATCAGATCAGACAGAACAATCGGATCGGATGTCCTGGTAGGATCCGATGCTTCAACTGACACGCCAGACGGATCAGATCTGTGGAGGAGGTTTCTGCCAGGTCAGATCCAAAGGCCTACAAGGTACAGAGGTCTTGGACCTGACAGATTGAAGAGCCAAGATCCAAAGCCAAAGAGGATGGGCTCAGATCCGAGGATCTGTGATCTAAGAGTCTGTTTTTTTGAAGGAGATTCCTTAGAGGAAGGGAGAGGCTTCCTCTTAGGATCCAAAGGAGCTTTAGAGGGGAAGCCTAAAGCCAGAGGACCCCCCCCAATCCCTTCAACAATTTGTTCCTGCGCTCCATGAGAGCCCTGGGGTTGAATGCGGCACAAATGTCACATTCAAACTTCAGGTAAGGCTCTTACAAACAATAAACACACCTAGTGCGAGTCGGAATGAGGAATCTGCCGACTGCAGGAGGAGCATCTCTAAAAGCCAAATGGATTGTCAGACATTTTTCAAAAGATACACACAACAGGTACAGAAGGACACACCCACCATCACAGAAACGTACGAGGGAGCAGAAATACAAAGGGAAGAAATATGTAAAACTACTATTTTTTTTTTAAATTAAAGAACTTAAAGAAATTAAGAAATTAAAGAACTAGCTATAGGTGGTGGAGGGTCCACGGGAAAAGGGCGGGAACCCGAGAGACAATACCAGTTAAAAGTGCAGGGAGGGGAGGAAACAGAGAATTATCTACTCTAAAGCCTAAAAGAGCCTAAAGAAAACCCAAAAGGAAGAAACACCACAAAGTAAGAACTTATCTGAATGAAGTCTTGAGCTACTGGAATCACATCCTTAGCATTTCTGTGGCAAACGAGATCGGGGGAGGGGGGGGTTACAATTCAGCAAGGGATTATGGGAAGGGGAGGAGCATGAGCTTTGGGATCTGTCCATCAGTTGCCGGCTTGGATCTGAGGTTGGATCCAAGACCTGTGATGAATAATGACACGGATAGTATCAGATCTAGCAGGTTCAAAGGGAATCCTAGTCTGAGATTGCAGAAGCAGCGAAAGGGTCCTTAATTGGAGGATGAAGCAGAAAAATCCCCTTCATAAAGGCCATACAATGCTTAGATGAAAAGGTGGGTTCAGAGCTCTTGTGAAAACTGGAAATCACCACCAACTGAAGCTTAATAGTGGAAAAACTTGCTGTGTCTTGGAAAAAGGAAGACAAGAACAAAAGTAGATCTGAAACTGAAGCAGACAGAGACTCAAAACCTTTTCCATTTACTGTACCTTTTCTGGTACAGGGTTTTTGGGAGGCCAAAATGATGCGTTTAATGGGGCAGCTAGCCTGGACTGTTTAATTATCACTGGAACTGGAGAAACCATGTGGTTGGGCGAAGGTTTGGAAGAGGGATGGGAAATCAGATCCTGAAAGGGATCCAGTATCCATGACGGATACTTCAGGTGAGACCTGATGAAGGGGAAACACTGTTGATGAGGACAGAAAGGAATATCCTCAGGCACTGAGCTTTCTGCAGAACCTTGGGGATTGAGGGAACAGGAGAGTATGCGTAAAGGAGACCCAGAGGCCAGTCATGGATTACCTTTTTCCTAGTCCCTTACTGACTCTCCTGAAGGAGGATCAGGGCAAAATACCTGCTGCATTTGTGGTTGTTTGGAGAGGCAAAAAGGTTGCAGAATGACCGACGCCAACAGTAGAAAATCAGATTCACCACTGAAGGATTGAGGGACCACTTGTGAGGACTCAAGATAGATCTGCTGAGCCTCTCAGCCAACATGTTGGACTCCCCGGGTATGTGCACTGCAGGAAGGCTGCGGCTGGAGGACACAGACTATTCCCACACTCTCATAGCTTCTCTGCACAACTGGTAAGAGCGTGTTCCCCCTTGTTTGCTGAGCTTGCTGAGATCCAGAATTGGACAAAGGTCCCCTGTCTTTTTTGGCACTAAAAATAAGTGAGAATAGGTGCTGGATCCTCTTTGTCCTGCTGGGACTTCTTGGATTGCTCTCTTTGAAGAGGTTGTTTAACTTCTTTGGAGGTCAACTCCCACTGACTGGGTCAAACATCAGGGAGTTAATGATTTACTGGAGAGGGTTGCGAAAAGGGAATGAAATAGCCCCTGGAAACTATATTTAACACCCACTGATTGGAAGTGATGTATGCCCAGGCTAGTGGGTGTGAGGAAATGCGACCCCCCAACTGCCTCCAGGGCACAGCAGTCGGACAACTCTTCAAGAGCGCTGATAGGGCTGCTCAGAGAAGGGTTGCCTGAAGCCTTGATTTTGCAGACCCCCTCTGCCTCGAGGGCATTGTCATCCATTGAAACTTCTCCGCTGCCATGAAGAAGAGGATTTGTCAGGAGCATCCTGAAAGGGAGACAACGCCTTACAGAAAGTACAGTTTTGTACCTACCATAAATGTAGATGTTCGAGGATCCCCATTGCTGCAGTCCTTACTATTGGGTAGTCCGCTGTCCAGTCGGCCCGAATACCAGAGTATATGGCTGACGTCGGTCAGGGCGCATTAGACTGGCGTCAGTACGTCAGGGTACTAATGCGCATGACCGACGTCATATCCTCAGTCTTTTCTTGCCCCAGATGTCAGAAGACCCTAAAAAGACAAGGCCCAAAATACCTGCACCAAAAATATGTACAATATATACAAGAATATATACAAAAATATCAGCATGTAACCTCACCTACACAACCACCCCTAAACACAGAGGGGAAGGAGGGAGGGTAAATTGGACTGCAGCAATGGGGATCCTCGAACATCTACATTTATGGTAGGTACAAAACTGTACTATGTTCTTCGTTCCCCATTGCTGCAGTCCTTACTATTGGGTAGAATCCCAAAGCAGAGGTAAGGGAGGCTGGCAAATCATAAAGAAGCAGGAGCTGACAACATGCCTTGCAAAACAGCTGTGGCAAAACCACCCCTAGACTTAGAGTAGATAGGAAGGTGATAATGCTTAGAGAAAGTATGCACTGAACTCCAAGTAGCTGCTTCCAAAATATCCTTAGTTGCCACCCCCCTTAGAAATGCTGTTGAAGTGGCAGTAGCCCTAGTGGAATGAGGCCTAATCCCAGCTGGAATCTCCTTGCCATGATGAGAATAACAAAATGCAATGCAAAAGCCAATCCACCTAGAAATAGTTTGTTTTGACACAGGCTTGCCCTGCGAACTCAAAGCAAAAGAAACAAACAACTGCTGAGACTGCCTAAAATCCTTAGTCCTGCTTAAATAATAACGCAATTGCCTGTGTACATCTAAAGTGTGCAAAATCTTTTCCCCTTTATTTTGGGGGTCTGCATAAAAAGTAGGCAAATGAATAGTTTGGTTTAAAGCCACACTAGAAACCACCTTAGGCATAAAGGAAGGATTAGTACGTAATGATACCCTATCCTTATGGAAAATCAAAAAGGGCTCTACTGCCATAAGGGCCTGCAACTCAGACACCCTTCTTGCAGAAGTAATAGCCAACAGAAAAGCAGTCTTCCAGGACAAATATTTCAAATCAGCAGTAGCCGCAGGCTCAAAAGGTTGTAGAGTAAGTTTTTCCAACACAAAATTGAGATCCCAAGCAGGAGTAGGAGCTCTACGTGGGGGTCTTATATTCTTTGCCCCTCTAAGAAACTGCTTGAACAAAGGATGCGAAAACAATGGTGGGTCACAATCATAGTGAGCTGAAATTGCTGCAGCATGAATCTTAATGGAAGAGAAGGACAAACCTTTGTCCAATAACTCAGTAAGATATTGAAGAGCCACACTCAAATTAGGCTCAGAAATCTCCAAATTCTTTGCTGTACTCCAAAATAAAAATCTCTTCCATTTTTCTGCGTACACTTTCCTTGTACTAGGTCTTCTAGCTTCCATAATCACATTTAAAACTTGTTGAGGAAGTTGAGACCTGCTGTGTTTCAACACAGAATATGCCAGGCTGTTAGATGAAGAGAGTGAAGCTTGACATTGAGCAGATGACCGTCCTTCTGAGATAACAGATGAGGAATCAGAGGTAAAGGCCATGGAGGCTTCTTTACCAGACTCCGTAGTAGTGGGTACCAGTGTTGCCGAGGCCAATCTGGAGCTATCAAAATCATCCTTGGCCTGTCTTGTCTGACCTTTAATAGTACCTTTGGAAGAAGAGGCAGAGGTGGAAAGGCATACACATGAAGGTTTTTCCAACTGAAAGACAGAGCATCCACTTTCCAAGCTGTGTGATGAAACCCCTTTGTGCAATACTTTGGCAGCTGGTGGTTTAGTGGAGAAGCGAACAGATCTATGTCTGGAGTTCCCCATGACACTGTCAATTTCTGAAATACATGAAGATCCAGTTTCCACTCGTGGGGATCCATGATTTGTCTGCTTAACACATCTGCTAAGGAGTTCTGTGCTCCCGGCAGAAACCTTGCCTGAAGAGTTAGTTGCAAGCTTAGCGCAGTCTCCCATAAAATCATTGCTTGCCTGCATAGAGGATAAGAACGTGTTCCCCCTTGCTTGTTGATGTACCACATGACAGTTGTGTTGTCTGTTAGAATCAACACCTGCCCTGGAAGAAGTAACTCCTTGAAAGCCATTAATGCAAACTGGACTGCTAACATCTCCTTCATGTTGATATGTAGATGCTGTAGTCTGGCAGGCCACTTGTCTTGTATCCACTTTCCATTTAGATGAGCTCCCCAAGCAATGTCCGAGGCATCTGTCGTTAAAATCTGACTCGCCTCTGGCCGGGTCACAGAGAGTCCCTTGTTTAGGTGACATTCCTGAGCCCACCACAAAAATTCTTTTTGAAGGCAAGGTATTATTTGAATGACAGTGTCCAAATCCTGGCAGTGCTGTGTCCATACATTTTTGAGATACCATTGTAGCTTCCTCATATGCAGTTTGGCATTGGGAAGCACCAGAATACAAGATGCCATGAACCCTAATGCTTGAAGGACTGTCCTTGCAGTCAGCACGGACTGATGAGATAATTGATGGAAGTAAAGTGATAGACCCTTTTGTTTGTCCGGGGTTAAAAAGGCCATCTGGGCTGCTGTATTCAGTCTCACACCCAGAAAGCACATGTCTTGAGAGGGTACTAGACTGGACTTTATTTCGTTCACAGAATACCCTAGGCATCTTAGCACTGCTATAACATATTCCAGATGCTGTAGAAGGTCTTCCTTTTCTTGAGCCAGAATCAGGCAGTCGTCCAAGTAAGGATAGATTTGAATTCCTTGTAGCCTGAAGTAAGCTATCACTGGAGCCAGAACCTTTGTGAATACTCTGGGCGCAGTAGATAAGCCAAAGGGCAATGCAGAGAACTGATGAGAATTTCCAGCTCGAAACCGCAGATACTTCCTGCAACTTAGCCTTATAGGCACATGAAGGTAAGCTTCCTTGAGATCTAAAGTTACCATCCAGTGATCTTTGCCCAGCAGAGGTAAAAGCTGTTGTAACGTCAACATCTTGAACTTGGGAATGTCCAGATAAGTGTTGAGGAGAGATAAATCCAAAATTGGTCTCCACGTGTTCCCCTTCTTTGGTACTAGGAACAGGCGAGAATAAAATCCTAGGCCCCTTTCTGATACAGGAACTGGCTGAATGGCCCCCATCTGGAGTAACTGAGAAATTTGCTTGTGAGCCTCTTTTCTTTGTGGAGGAGGAACGTCTGGCATGCCTTTGAAAGGAGGCATTGTATGGAAATAAAACCTGTAACCGTGGTGAATGATATCCAACACCCATCTGTCTTGAGTAATTAAATCCCAATTTTCTTTGAAAAGAGACAGTCTTCCTCCCAAAGGAGCTACCAGACGAGAATCTACTGGCAGCTGAAAAGGCAGGTCATTGGGTCTGTTTACGAAAGGACTGACCCCTGCCCTCACCAGAAGTCTGAGCAGGTGAACTCCCTGTTCTAGGCCTAAAAGAACCTTGAGCTCTGCCCCTACCACGTCTAGACCTACCCCTAGACTGGGAATCATAAGCAGGATATGTCCACCCCTTAGCAGGCCAATTTCTACTAAACTTGGTGGCTGTACCTGCAAAAATCTTTAACAGTTTGCATAGACTTAGCTTTGTCCTCCATTTTCTTTAAAACTGCTTCCACAGGCGAACCAAACAACACATCAGACTGTAAAGGAGCATCCAAAATCCTTGTCTTAACATGCTCAGCTAAATTCTGATCCCTCAACCAGGCATGCCTGCGAAGAACAGAACTAGTGGCAGCCACCCTCGAGGAGGCCTGTACAGCATCAAAACCGCATTGCAAAGAATGCTTACCCACTTGTTCAGACACATGAACCAAATCCAGCAACTCTTTACACTCAATACCTTCCGCCAAAGCATCCACCTTAGATTTCAATTGTGAAAGGAGATAATTTTGATATTTTAGCATGTGAAACTGACAATTCAACGCTCTCATGGCTAGAGTGGAAGAAGTATACACTTTCTTTCCCCACCTATCCAAAGCCCTTGCCTCTTTATCAGTGGGAACAGGATTTTTAACCACAGAGGCCTTAACACCTTTAGGCCCTGGAGAAACAGTTTCTGGGTCCGCCCTAGGAATCTTAAACAAATACTTATGAGCTTCAGGCACCCTATAGTACCTATCGGGTTTAACAGGAGCAGGAGGCAAAGAGTCAGGGTTCAGGGAAGCCTCTGCAAAAACATCTTCCACCACATTCAACACAGGAGGTATAGCTAAGGGCCTATGCTGGGGTAAAAACAAGAATTCCCTAAGCCTTTTCCTGGAATCAGAGTAATCCTGGCCTTCCCACTGAAAGTGCTCCCTCATGGAATGCAGAGTCTCTGAAAATGAGAAATCCTCAGGAGGAGAAGCTGTAGGAGTGGAATCATCCACATCAGAATCAGAATAAGGAGGATACTCCTGCAAATCTTCCACAGAAGACTCAGAAGCCTCTGAACACTGTTCAAAACTATCAAACTCCGGTTCCACCCTGGGCCTCTTATCAGGAGGGGGCATAGAACCTCTAATCATAGTAATCAAATCTTCTGCCATTTTAAGCATATGTTTCTTAGGTACAGAACCCGAAATGCTAGGAGAAGCCCCACTGAAGCTGAACTTGGCCTACCTCTCAAAGAAGTTTTGGCAACAGAAGGAGAGGCTCTAACTACCTTGGGAAGAGAGGGAAGAACAGTTACCTGCGAAGCCCCTCAGCCTGGCCTACCTCCTGAGAAGGCACATCCTGTAACAGTAAAGTTTCTGCCTGAGACTCCATAGAAACTCCTGGCAAAACCTCTGGCTCCACTGAGCCTTCTAAAGAACCGACGTCCGGGACTGCCGGTTCATCAACCCTAGGCTTCGCTGTTTTGTCCTTGCGCTTCTTGGGCGAAGCGGGCGTCGGAACATCCGACGGCATTTTATAATTGCAACGCTTCCCAAACACTAACCTGGCACAGTCTAACCGTCTCTTAATAGTGCGTTTGTTAAACCTAGCACAAGAGCGGCATCCAACAACGTCGTGCTCAGGCCCTAAACAAGGTATACACAAGGTATGGTAATCCCTATGAGGTATCTGTTTCCCACAAGAAATACAGTTATTCACTTTTTCTGACATCCGGTTAAATACTGAGGCAAGAAAAAACCAAAATGTTCCCCAACGGGGTACTTAGCCAACTCTGATTCGGTCTGAAACTCCGGCTTCGGAAATATTTCAGAACGCCAACCTGCACTCGCAAAACTGCTTCTGCATCGGACCATGCGGCAAAAAAGACTGAGGATATGACGTCGGTCATGCGCATTAGTACCCTGACGTACTGACGTCAGTCTAATGCGCCCTGACCGACGTCAGCCATATACTCTGGTATTCGGGCCGACTGGACAGTGGACTACCCAATAGTAAGGACTGCAGCAATGGGGAACGAAGAACATCCACATCGTACTGGTTCCCCACTGGGTCTTTGAGAAGGACCTCTGGGGATCAGAAAGCTTGATCCCTACTGCAGTTTTCCCTTCCTGTTTGCTGCAGGTCAAAGTGTCCTTTACAGAAGGTCCAAAGACAATGAAACCATTGAAGGGAGCATTAGTAAATGACATCTTAAAGGGCTATGTGAACCCACACAAGCATAGCCAGGCATGACACTGCAAGGGAATGCCTGTCCCAGCAGCACCAAAGGTAGCCCCTACAGCGTTGGAGATTAACCTCATCGAGAAATTCGCGAGAGGTCAGAGTGGATAGGTTGGGAACACCTGCTTGAGGTTCTCTGCTGGCAATAACTCTGCAAGAGAGGTGGAAAGCTTTTGGACCAAATCCCTTTAGAGGAAGATGAAATGTGCCAAATTTGTCACTATCAGTCCAAAGGTAGCTGAGGTGTACACCCGCTTCCCAAAATGGTCTATTGCCTGGGACTCCCTGTTCGGTGGATGGATCATGGAGATCTGCTAGCTCCTCCTTCATAGCTGTGGCAACCATGATGGCATTGACTGGTACACCTTTGCTCCAGAACAAACAAATCTGCAGGGGGACTAAGGAATTTGTTGGCCCTCTTTGGAACAGGCTCCACCATGTCCAGTTCCTTCCAGGCCCTGCTAACGATCAGGTCCACTAACTCATCAGCATCGGGGAACACTCAGGAGGTAGACAGACCCATCCCGAAGGCCTTCAGAAATACGGACTCCTCCGAAGACTGGGGGGGGGGGGCGCTTGGGAGACCATCCACCCTTTTGTATCAGACCACCTCATCGGGAGGAGATCTGGGGACCAGTCTCCTTCCTCGAGGTCTGTATCCTCGGCGAGAGACTCCATGGGGGAGACCAAGTGCCTCCTCTTGCACTTTCTATTATGATGAATCTCCTCCGCTGGGGAGGATTGGGAAAAGACAGGGACTCACAAGAAGGGAGGAAACCCCTGAGGGCTTGATTTTGAGGGGGCTGACCAGGGACAGGATGTGAAGCCTCACCAGCAGAAATAGAGAGAGGCCAGGAGGGACCCGGAGTTGTGGCAGAAGAAACCCCACACCTGGAGAAGGTCCTGTCTACCATCCAGAAAGCAGAGGGGCTGGAAGTGGGTCTGTCCTCTGCATCCGCGGGGAAAGTCCCCGGAGAGGAGGAACGCATTTGTAAATCCTGAATAATGGCCCAGAGCTATCGAAAGACGAAGTGCCAAGACGAAGGGATCAGCCCAATCAAATGGTACCAGACCCCCCCCCCACCACGACCACCGTAGAGCCGGCATTGACCACTCCAGTATGGGGCTCACCCCACTCCGAGGGTGGAGGAACAGAATAAGCCAGGGATGCCTATGAGGATGAGAAAGGGAGAATACTCGGCCTCGCCAGAATCCGGCCGCAAACTTCCTGGTAACTAGAATTCAAACCCAACAGGGATGGAAGAAAACGAGAAGCGGGGGACACTGGATCCCCTGGCCAGATGGGCAGGAGAAGCCAGGGGACCCAACTCTATCTGGGCCTTGAGAAAATTTCTTATCCTGTCCATGCCGGAGGTCAGAAGATTCCTAGATCATCTTGGAGAAGTGGGTGGTCTTGGAGGGAGCCCTCCCTAACCTACTGCCAGGTTCTGGGGAACAAATCTGATGCCTCGGAGCCAGCTAAGACCTATGTTTTGAGGTGGAAGGGATGGTAGGCTCCTCCAAGATTACAATCAGATCTGATGACTGTCAGATCCGAAGGCTTAACTGGTTCAGCCGACACACCAGACGAACTGGTCGGATCCGATGCTGGCTCCACCTTTGTCAGATCAGACGGCCTCTGTTCCAGAAAGGACCTGGATATAACAGATTGCTCTCTGGCTCTTAAGGCCTCAGATTTGAGGTGGACCAGGCTGGGATCGGATCCAGAGACTTGGGATCCGACAGCAGCAGTTTCTTGGCAGGAACTGGTTGCAGAGAAGGGGTCTTCATCTTCGGGTCGGAAGAGGAAGCCTTCGAGCGGGAAATGAAGGGTCCCCTTGAACCAGATCCTTTAGAAGAAATTGGTTGCAGTGCTCTGCTAAAGCCGTGGGGTTAAATGTGGCACAAAGGTCACACTCAACCTCCAAGTGCAGGGAGGCCAAGCAATAAACCTACTTCTCGTGTATTGGAAGAAGGCATTTTTATGACCGGACGAGTAGCACTTTTTAAACCCAGCAGACCTATCATTCTAGCAAGCTACAACTACCACCAACCCAGAAAACAACACTACAGCAACTATCCAAAACAGGACAAAGCCCAAAGGACTGATAGAAGAAAAAGGCCACCAAAAGCTCACACACAGACAAGTCTAAACTAAGCTGAGGGAGGGATCAACACTAAAAAGAACAGTAAACTAGACTAAGATAATAAAAGAGATTTTTACTTAACCAGCCAGAGCTACAAGACAAACGACACACATCTGCACAGGAAGCATGGCAAACGCGATCTGGGGATTACAGGGCAGCATGGCATTATGGGAGAGGAAGGAGCCAGAGTCTTGGATCTGTCTGTTGAATGTGGCCAGCTCAGATCCAATGTCGGATTCTAGACCCTGTGGTGACAAATGAAGACATGGATAACATCAGAACACTAAAAGAAGTCAGACCCAAGAAAGGTGTGGAAGCCATAAGGAACTATGAGTATTCACTTGAAGTATACAAAAAAATACTTAAGGCTTGAATGAGTTAAATGGAGCACCGCCTGGCAGTACTGCATAACTTGACTCTGGCCTTCGGTGAAATGAAGCCTTGGAAAAGATTTCTTGGGATGCCTGCTGTCCACTATTCCCTCATTATGCCCCTACTTTGCCCCATCCTGCCTTGCCAAACCATTTAAATTTTTTTTTGTTTTCTTATGCTTTGTTGTACAGTTCAGATTTTTCCTATGTTGTTTCTGTATATCGCAACTATCCATGATTATACAGTAATAAATTAGGAGAAAGGGATCAAATTAAGCCAGAGTTTTATATATATATATATATATATATATACATACACATCTCATCAGGTTCCAGATGCTCTGAGTTGCATTTTAGAGCTTTTTTCCCAAACCTTTTGAAACAAAGATGGCCTGAATAAAAAACATGGCTAAAGATATTTATTTTTACTCAATTTCCTTCCTGCATCATTGCATTACTCTCTAAATGGCAAAATTTGCAATGTGAAGCTGAAGAGGAAATAGAATTATGCTGACAGTCTGGAGGCTGCTTGGACCTCAGAAGCCACAGGAATGCAGATGCTTTGAGGTAGACTTTAGAGATTTCCCCTCAGCTTTTTGATGCAATTATGGCTTAGACAAAAATCATTACTATTTAAAGAAATTCGGTCTTAATGTTTCTTTCATGGAAGACATAAGTTGTGCCCAAGGCTTGATCAAAATTGCCAAAAAGAAAACAGTTCCCAATAAAATAACTTAGAAAAGTCTCTCTCTCTCTCCCTGTCAAAAGATAATCATGTTCTGTGTATTCCTCCAATGCTAGATTGGCATGAAAGTCAATGAATAAATTACCTCAGTCATACATTTCAAGCTGTTGCACATCATGCAGCTTCACCTCTTCACCCCCATCCCTAAAATACCACTACCATCTATCAGACAACCAAAGTAAAGTAACATTTTAACTCGATCACAGATGTATATTCACAACATTCCAACTTACTGCTATCTCCCAAAGTTAGTCACCTATATACACTTCTGATATGTGATTGTGAGAAAAGAGAAACAAATATTACAGTTATGTATTCCAGTGTGTTGCTCCTAGACTATACACTACCCTTACGCAAGCTATAGTGATGTTGTCTGTTATACTTGTGAGGTGTGAATGTGTGAAAAGTTAAAGAAATAATGACCCCACTGACACAGCCCTTTCCTCTGACTGGGTGGAATGTTGGAAAGTTTCTTCCTTTGACAGTGAGGAAGAAGGGGAAAATGGTACGCAATAACCTCCGGATATTATTCTTAGCACTCATAAATCTTGTGTGTTGTCCAGGCATTCAGCTGCAAACAGAACAAATGCCTGACTGCCTCCAGAGTAGGACAGTTGGGCAGCACTTCAAGAGTGCTGATAGGGCCCATCTCAAAAAGAATCTCTAAAGCCCTGGTTTTGTGGGCCGCCTCTGCCTCTAGGGCAACTTCTATCATTAAAATTTCCCCCTCTGCAGAAATTTTCCACACGCGATTCCTGGAAAGGTCCCTGAAATTTATGGGAACTACATTTTCTTACCGCCTCTCTGGTTCCTACAGAAGGTCCACTAAGGCGTAGGAAACTTTATCCCTATGGCAGACAGGGTTTTTCCATCTTTTTTGTTGCTGGTAATAAATGCATCTTTTACTGATGGCCTACACAAGGAAGTACCATTGAATGGGGCATTAATAAAGGGCATCTTAAAAGGCTCAGCAAAGTCACATCCAGACATGTCTCCTTATGGTGATGCCTGAAATGGCATGTCGCGCGGTACCTTCAGCTGTGTGAGATATTAACCTTAAAAGTGTCTGAAATAGATAAGAGTGGCCAGTTGAGAGGATGATCTTTTGAAATTCTCAGGAGACATGGACTCAAGAGCATCTGAAAGTTCCTTAGTTAAATCTCTCTGAAGTCTACAAAAACGCACCAGGTAGTTCAGTGACTTCAGGGCAAAGGTAAATGACAAACACTCACTTTCCAAATGTGTGCAATGCTTTAGACTCTCGCTTAGGTAGATGGATAGGAGAGTTCTATTCTGCTATCTCTTTCTTGGTGGCTGCTGTCACCACCATAGCATCAACTGGGACTCCTTTGCTCCGGTGGGGTCTGTCTGCAGGTGGTGCCAAGAACTTGTCAGGGTGCTTGGGGATGGGCTCAACACTATCAGTCTCCTTCCATGCCTGACAAAAAAACAGATTAGTACAGTTCCATCCACTGGTGGTGGGGTAACCCAAGACATAGACGGGCCAGAACCAAAAACCTCCAAGAACACAGATTCTTCGGGAGAAGGGGTTTGGGATGGCCAACCACCTTTCTGCTTTATGATCTCTACAGCATCTCCAAAGGAGATGTTATCTGGTGGTGATCTAGTGATCCCATCTCCATCAAAATCAGTGTCTTCCATAAGAGACTCCAATGGGGAGTGTGTGCGTCTCGTTTTACATGTTATCTTCTAGGGGACCTCTTCAGTGGGGGTGTTCTGGAAGTGTCAAGAGAGAAGTTCCTCTACTGGAACTGGATGTCCCTGTGGAATAGGCCTGAGTGACTCAGAGTTTCGAACTGTAAAGAGGTAGGATCCAAAATATGAGAAGACTGTTCTCGCACAAAAGAAAAAGCCCTTTCCACCACTTTGAAGGCTGAGGGACCACAAGAAGCCCAGATCCACTGTCGGAGCCGAAGCTTCTGAGGAAAGTAGATCATGGCCACCCCTGGTTCTGAGCCTTGATGGAAAAATCGGATCTGAACTATCTAGTGCTGAAGCCCTGAGGGGAAGGGACGGATCCAGCAACACTGGAGCAGACCCTACCCCCTTGGACTTGGCGATGACATCCACTCTGGATAAACTTCCAGAGGACTTACAAGCCACTGTGCATGAGGACCTGAAATGTTTCTTCAGAGTCTGAAACAATTGTGCAGGCAAGGAGGGTGAAACAAGCTTTACCATGCATTCAGAAATATGACTCCTATAAGACGTATTTGGCTTCAGATCCAGATCCACCGTGGATGATGTTGGTGAAGGAGAGAGGACTATCAGAGCTGAAACCTTCGGATCATAGAATGGTTTCAGATATGAGGGTAGGTTAAGAGACTTCAGACCCAAAGACTGCGGATACATAACTTTTTTCACTTTTTCCCTAGGCTCCAATGAAGACCTGGGGGACTTAGTTGGAGACCACTTCTTGTGTTCCAAAGAAGCTACTTTGCTGGATTTTGAAGTTTGTAGTATGTGGCCAAATTGGATCCAAAGATTGGATCCATAACCCATATGAGAAGAATGAAAAGGACAAGAGAAGATTGGATGATAGTAAATTCAAGAGTCTGAAATGATGAGATGCCAATTTAGAAGACGAAGGAAAAGCCAAAGGGACAAAAGTACCTGATCTAAGAAGGAGAGAGAATTCTTGAAGAGAAGCGGGCGTATCAGATAAAGAAGGCTTCTGGGTCATATAAATCTGAGAAGCCTTAGCAGAGAGGACCCTTCTACCACCCTTCCTGCCACTGGAGGCCTGGTGGGGCTGCCTGCGAACAAAAGCTAACCTAGAAGAATAGTTCCTCTGGAACTTTGGGACAAGAGAGACAAAAATATGTTTAAGATCCTGCAAGGCATTGCTTTTCTCTTGGAGACAAACAGGTCAGCAGCAGCAGTCCCCAAAAAGCTGTTTATTATCCAAAGGAGCATCCAACAACTTGGCCTTAATGTTCACAGGCAGAGATTGGACACAAACAAGAACTGTCACATGACAGACCCAAACGCTCATGCCCTGGAAGAGGCATCAGCAGCATTACAGCTACACTTAATACAATGATGAGCCACTTGAGAAGCAGAAATAGAAGTTATGTACTCACCATAACTACACATCTGTGTTGTCCACTTTCATTCTTCCTCAATGAATGGGTTCGGACCTGATCCTTGACTTTGCCACTTTCTTCAGATTCTAGTACCTGAATCTAACTCCTCTTCCTTACCTTACCCATAATACCCCCTATCTGTACTACCTCAGATCGAGTTTGATGCTATTATACAATATCACACAAAAAAGGTATCAAAGTGATAGCTGAAAGATCAGGAGCTCAAGCAGGAATTAGAAGTTATGTCCTTACCATAACGTTCCATGTGGAGTGTTCATCTCGCCTTTGTTCTTACACCTGGGTTCGGAGCCGATCCTCGGCTCCGTGTCGGCCGCTTTGCAAGCTCTGCATCGAGAAGAAGCTCGAGACCAACCTAACTCCCACAATCCCCCTCTGCCTTTACCTCAGATCTAGTTTGCAAGCAAACCAGAAGTCAGAGAGAGAGACACATTCATGCCAAAAACAACATACTGCAAGAAACACCTATACACATATATATATATATATATATATATATATATACATATATACACAACAACTGCGAAATGCAGAAGCAGGAGAAATCAAACCAGACACCAAACTGGACGTTCTTCCTGAGGGTGGGTGGAATGTAAGAACAAAGGCGAGATGAACACTCCACATGGAACGTTATGGTAAGGACATAACTTCTAAATGTGAGTGTGTTCAATCTCGCCGTTTGTTCTTACACCTGGGTAGCGTCCCTAGCTCCATGTTCCTGAGGAACTCACGGTAGAACGTTCTTGAGCACAGTGGAACCAAAGGTTGCCCTGTCCTTAGAAACCCTGTCTACCTTGTAATGAGAAATGAATGTATGTGGTTTAGACCAAGTGGCAGCTGCACATATAGTGTCTAATGGTAAGCGAGCTGCATGAGCCAGGGATGTAGAAACTGATCTTGTAGAGTGCCCTTTGGGTTTGACAGGTAAAGTTTGTTCCGAAGTAGCGTAAACAAATATAATGCAATCAGTTAGCCATTTGGAAAGGGTTCGTTTAGTAACTGCTACACCTTTCCTGCTGTCTGCAAAGGCTACAAAAAGTTGATCTGATTTCCTGTGATCCTTTGTTCTATCCAGGTAAAATCTAAGTTGTCTATGAACATCCAACTTGTGTAACATATACTCCAACTTATTGGAGTGGTTTTTGAAAAAGGTAGGGAGTTCAATGGATTGATTAATGTTATTAACGGAGCAAACTTTTGGGAGAAAGGACGGATTAGTGCGAAGAGATACTCTGTCAGAGTGAAAAATCAAATAAGGGTGTTTAATAGAAAGAGCCTGAAGCTCTGACACCCGCCTAGCCGATGTAATAGCCACCAAAAAGAGGGTCTTCCACGACAAATATTTCAATGGACAAGAGGAGGCTGGTTCAAACGGAGGTAGCATCAATTTAGATAATAAAGGGTTCAGATTCCAGGGTGATGTAGGAGTTCTAACTGGTGGTCTAATATGGAAAGATCCTTTCAGAAAGGCCTTACAAAGTCTGTGAGCCATAATAGGAGCCCCACATTCTTCCATATGAAAGTTGGAATTGGCAGCCAATTGCACTCTTAAAGTGGCAGGAGTAGCTCCTTGGTGGAACAACTCGGTTAAAAACTCCAAGATCTTATTTAAGGGAGCTATAACAGGGTCCAATTGCGGTGTATTTGCCCAGTAAAAAAAAACGCTTCCATTTACTAGTGTAAGTCTTTGTAGTGGAAGCTTTATGAGAAGCCACTAGTATATTCTGAACTGCAGGTGAAAGAAGATCAGACCTGGCTAAGTAGGGAAGCGGAGCAGCCAAGCTGCTAGTTGGAGTGACAGTAGCGAGGGGTGGGGAGCCCCTGACGAGTGGGTCAGTAGATCCGGCTCCGGGTCCAGGATCCAGGGTTCCCGAATGCGGTGTGCCAGAAGAAAGGGAAACCAGATTTGACGAGGCCAGAATGGGGCAATGAGGATAATCGTCCTTTGCAGGTTGTTGGCTTTCTGCAGAAACTTTGCAATCAGGGGAAAGGGAGGAAAAGCATACAGGAGACCCAGGGGCCAATCGTGAACCAGAGCGTCCCTGAGGACTTCCCCTGGCGGGGGTAATAGGGCAAAATAGCTTCTGCATTTGGCATTCATTGGAGATGCAAAAAGATCGCAGGAAGGCTGGCCCCATTTGCGAAAAATCTCCTTCAAGAACTGACTGTTTGAGGGACCACTCGTGAGGCAACAGGATTGCTCTGCTCAACCTGTCGGCTATGACGTTGGATGACCCCGGGATGTGCGTTGCAATCAGAAAGCGACCCGTGGACTCCGCCCATTGCCAGATTCTCATGGCCTCTGCATAGCTGATAAGAGTTGGTATCCCCTTGTTTGTTTATGTACCAGACTACGGACATGTTGTCCGTCTGAACTGCAATAGTCCCTAGAGGAAGAAGGGGAGCAAAGTGTTGCAACGCTAGAAACACTGCCCTCAACTCTAGAACATTGATGTGCAGATTGTACTCTAAATTGGTCCATTCGCCTTGGACTGTCTGTCCCTGAAAGATGCCCCCACCCTATCAGGGAAGCGTCCGTGGTCACCGTAGCTGTCGGTGGGTAGCACAAATGGTCTTCCGCTGGAAAGGTTGCAAGTCCGAGCCACCAAGCTAGGTGATTTGCATGTGTTTGTGATCAGAATTTCGTGTGTTAGAGGTAGCTGTTGGAACGACCATTGTGCAAACAGTAGCCATTGTAGAACTCTCATGTGCAGTCTTCCCAATGGTATCGCAATGAGAGAAGCTGCCATGAGACCCAAAACCTTCAGAACCAGATTTGCTGGGGATTTTCTGGATGACAGAAGAGATATGTGGCTTTGTAGTGAGGCTATCCTTTCTGGAGGAAGACTTAGAATTAAACGATGCGTATCCAATTCTGCTCCTATGAATGAGATATGCTGTGATGGCTGTAGTAAAGATTTTTCGAAATTTACGGAAATTCCGAGATGAACACAAAGCTGCAGTGTGTAATCCCTGGCCTGAATCAGTTGACGCTGGGTGGTGGCAGAAAGGAGCCAGTCCAGATACGGAAACACCCGGAATCCCAGGCGTCTCAAGTGAGACGCTACCACTGCCATGCATTTGGTGAAAACCCTGGGGGCTGAGGTCAGACCAAAGGGCAGGGCTCGAAACTGAAAGTGGCTGGCTCCCAGCCGGAAGCGCAAGTGATCCCTGGACGCCCTGGCCATTTTGATGTGGTAGTATGCGTCCTTCAGATCTATTGAGCACATCCAGTCGTCCTTCTGTAAAAATGGAAGGATCGATTGAAGCGTGACCATCCGGAACTTTTCTTTCTTGACGAAGGTATTGAGGTTGCTTAGGTCCAGAATCGGCCTCCAGTCCCCTGTCTTCTTTGGAACTAAAAAGAACCTTGAGTAAGTTCCGAATCCTCTTTGGTCCGCTGGGACTGGTTGGATTATTCTTTTTTCTAGCAGCTTTGAAATTTCTATAGCTGCAGGGTCTCGCAATGGGGCGGCACATCTGGGAGTCTTTGCTTCGGAATTGGGGGCAATAGGAAGGGTATTCTGTAGCCTCTGGTAACAACGCTTTTTACCCAATTGTCTGATGTAAGATTTCGCCAGGCCTGAGGGTATAAAGCTAAGCGACCCCCGACTGCCTCCAGAGCAGGACAGTCGGGCCTCTTCTCAGGAGTGCTGGAAAGGTTTCCCAGGGGGTGTATCCCTGTCACCTTGGTTTTGCGGACCCCCTCTGCCGCCAGGGCGGCATCTTTCCACCTCTGCCCCTCCTCTGCCTCTAGAGGCATCACCCCGTGCCTGGGAAAGATCCTTGGGGTTTTGAAACCACATTTTTCCACCACGTTGCCCTTTGGGGTACGGTCTGGATGGGGTGGAAAAACGGACTCCGACAGCAGACAGAGTCTTTCCCTCTTGCTCACACCGGGTAAGGGTCTCCTTTACTTTGGGGCCAAAGAGCGTGGCACCATCAAATGGGGCGTTAGTAAAGGAAGACTTGAAGTCTTCCGCAAATGAACATAAGCGCATCCAGGATTGTCTACGAAGAGCAATCGCTGAAGCTGCTGCCCTACTCGATCCTTCGGCTGCGTATGAGATCAGCCTCATGGACGAGTTTGCAATAGATGTAAGGGTATTGAGATGTGCTGTAACCTTCTCTGAAACAGCAGCATCTGTAGTACCCTGGAGGGTATCTCCCAACTCTTTGATTAGATCCCTCTGTAGCCGTGTGAAGTGGGTCAAATAGTTCAGGGATCGCATAGAAAAAGCCGCTGAACTAAAAATGCGCTTCCCATACCTGTCCATAGTCCTAGAATCTCTGTTAGGCAGATGAACAGATGAGGAAGATTCAGACATCTCCTTTTTCGTGGCCTGCCACCACCATAGCGCCCACTGGCACTCCTTTGTCAGATAAGCCTTATCCTGAGGGGCAGTAATATATTTGTTAGGCTTTCTAGGGACTGGCTCCACCGTGTCAGGAGTCTCCCACGCCTTCGAGCAATCAGCTCCATCAACTCATCGAAGGGCGGAGTGACCCAGGAGGAGGAAGGGCGAGCACCGAATGCCTTCAGCAAGACTGACTCATCCTCAGAAGGGGGGAGGGCTTGCCAATCACCTCTCTGCTTTAGGATCTCCAGGATGTCAGAAAAGGAGACATCCTCTGAGGGTGATTTTGGGGACCCTTCTGACTCATCCAAGTCAGTGTCCGATGTCAATGATTCTTGTGGAGAATCTAAGTGTCTCCTCTTACACAATCTTTTCCTCGGAACTTCCTCGGGGGGGGGGCATCCGAAGAAGCCTCTGAGGAAGAGGGGGCACCCTCCAGGGGTGGCTGAGGCACAGGTGCTCGACGCTTAGATGTAGCCGTGGGTGCAGAGGAGGATAACGGTCCTTTATGGGAAGGAGAAGCCGTTTCTGCAGATGTGGTTGTCTGGGTAGACAACACCTTCCTCATGAGGTCGAAGGCCCCCGGGTCCCGAGTCGAGGTATCTCCCGGTTCCGAGGAAATCAGAAGAATCCCCGAGACAGGCACCGAAGGCATCGACCCCGAGGACGGAGCCGAGTCGATCCGAGCCGAGGCCCCGAGAGGGAGCGTCGGAACCGAAACATCAGTCCGACTCTCAGTCCTGGATCCAAGGATGGATCTTCGGCTCCGAGACTCCGGTACCGGATCCGACGGAGTCGAGGTGAATGGAGCCGACCGAGAGAAAGACGGTTCTGGCACCGAGGGCTCCACAATCACCAGATCAGCCTCTCCCGGCTCCGAAGACTGGATAGGCATCAGAGGAAGAACAGGTGGAGATAAGGGAAGGCCTTCGAATTTCGACACCAACTGGGAAGAGACAGATGAGTTTGGATAAGGCCGTGTTCTCCATTAATTTCTGCACCACGCGGTCTACATCGGTGTCGGAGAGGGGCCTGGAAGAACGCGTCGAAGGAATCGAAGACGGAGCCGACTTCAACAGTGCCGAGGGAGGGAGCTCCATCACCAGTTCCAAGACTCGAGGCTCGGAAACTGACAACAGTTCAACACTCGGCCCCGAAGTCTGTGGAACCGGTGATCGAACTTTGACTAAAGAGCTCGGAGCCGATGACCTGGGCTCCGACGTCTTCGATTCCTTCGTGGATTTGGATGTCTGGTCTGAAGCATCCAGAGCCTCTTGAAAGGCAGGCTTCAAAAGCCCCCTGTCCATAGGTTTCCTGCGCCTATCTGTCATGACCCTCCCACTGAAAGAATGACATATTGAGCAGTCTTCTTGAAGATGGAGAGGGCCAAGACAGTAGACGCAGGAACTATGATTGTCAGTCACAGACATCTTCTGCCCACATTGGCAGTGTTTAAAGCCAGATTTAGCTTTCTCAGACATGTCAAATTAGGTACAGTAACTAGTGAAATAGACAGTAATATGTCCAGTCCAGTAAATTTGTCTATTCCAGAAACAATTTTGTCAAATCCAGTAATTTAGTCCAAGCCAGTAGTCAATCCAAGTTAAAAGGGTGGAGTAGGCCCCGAGGGAAAACTCTAATAAAGTATATAAAATTTATATACGGAACCGAGAACCCTCGATACACTTGTCACACACACAGTCACTTAGGAACAACTTTTAGAAAAAAGTATAGAAGAAATATAAGAAAATAATTAATCTTAGCTTGAGTTGGCCCGAGCTCATCAAATCTGATGCGAACGTAGCAGTGGCAAACTAGATCTGAGGTAAAGGCAGAGGGGGATTGTGGGAGTTAGGTTGGTCTCGAGCTTCTTCTCGATGCAGAGCTTGCAAAGCGGCCGACACGGAGCCGAGGATCGGCTCCAAACCCAGGTGTAAGAACAAACGGCGAGATTGAACACTCTCACATCTATGGTTCCTAATAACAACTGCATTAGGTCTCTTCTAAAGATACAACTAGGGGGAAGGTGGGAGGGAAATTGAGGAAGAATGAAAATGGACAACACAGATGAATAGTTATGGTGAGTACATAACTTATTTCTGTCAATGTCACTTTCATTCATTCAACAAATGGGACTCCCCAGCTAAATTCAACTTGGGTGGCCCTAAAGGAAGGATATTCCGGAGAATCCCAGAACCGAATGCTGCTCTGTTTCTGGAGATTATATCCAATTTGTAATAAGAAATAAAAGTGTGAGCATTAGACCATGTGGCAGCTGCACAAATGTCATCAATGGAGGCTCTAGACCAAAAAGCAGCTGATGTAGTCATTTATTAAGTTGAATGAATTTTTGCTGGTCTTAGAAGGATTAAACCTTTTAAAGAATATAGGTAATGCAATCTATTATCCATTTGGCTACAGTAACTTTAGAGACTGGTCTCCCTCCATCTTGGTGTTAGAAAAGGAGACCCAATTCATCAGTTTTCTTCAATACCTTCGTCCTGTGAAGGTAAAAATAAAGTTGCCTGTGTACATCTATAAAATGAAGGGTATAGTAGCCTTTACTGTCAAGTTGAGGAAAGAAATCTGGTAAATTGATCACTTGATGTTTGTTTCAAAGGCAACTTTTGGTAGAAAAGAAGGATCAGTGCATAACGTAACTGACTTGTGAAAAATCAAGTACGTTTGTTTTAGAGTTCAGATACTCATGTTGCTGAAGTTACAGGCACCAGAAAGACAAGTTTTCCTAGACAGAAACGTATGGTCTACTTTAGCTGAAGTTTAAAGGGTGGCTGTACCAATGTCTGCAATGCCAAAGTCAGATCCCAAGGTGGAGCATGGTCTATGATTAGGGGTCTCAGTAAAAAGGTACCTTTAAGAAAAGCCTTACATAATTTAGCCATAGGGGAAGCATGGTCTTCAATGTGTTAGTTGCAGACAGCTGGTAACTGAACTTTGATGGTGGAGAAACTTGCCCCGCTTTGAAAGACGGAGGCAAGGAAATCAGGGAGTGGGGCAATGAAGCATCCAGCTCTCTCTGCTGAGCTCAAAAAGAAAACCTCTTCTGTTTAGTCTTATAAATCTTTCTGGTTGAAGGTTTGTAGGACGAAAAAATAATTTGTTGAACTGGGGATGAAAGCCTGGAAACTTTTTTTTGAAATTCTGTGAAGTTGAACTCAAAATTTAAAGGTTTCGCAAAAACAACATTTCTATAATTTAACCAGGAAGGAGCAACAAGCTTTGAAATAACTTCAAGGTAATAAAGAGTTAGTATTTAGGCCAGCAGATAAAGGAGGTAAGTACAGTCCTGATGGTCTTGAAAGACTGATTCCAAAATGACCAACCTGTTACAAGAAGATAATATGTATGTGAAAATTACTAAAGGAAGGATTAATAAGATGATTTATGACGCCAATAATACATTCTATGAAATGCTAATGTGCAGGACAATTACCAAGGAAGTGTATGATATGTGCAGTACCCTTTGATTCTCATCATTAAAGGTATATCTGAAGTACACAAGAATTGGAGAGATCCTAAGATGAGACCAACTGTGACAGGAAATGGCTGGGTTACCGAGCCAGCATCTATACATGTTGGAGAAACTACAAATGGTTTTGAAAAGTGCTCCTATGGTACTGAAAGATACCCAGCACTTTTTAGCCACATTATATAACTTTGCGCGTATTGATTTTGGTAACACTCAATTTTTATTCTCTACATTAATTAGACGTCAAAAATCTCTTCACAGTTATACCCAATGGTTATGGTATAGATAGTGTAAGATCTTATCTACATGAGAAAAGTGGTTTTAATGCAGATACTATATACATACTATATGTATGACACTAGAAATTATCTTAGAAAATAAGAAATTAAGTACTCACCATAACGTCCCATGTTTGTTGTCCATCTCGCCTCCTCATTCTATGCTGGTTGGGTTCTGAACTGAGCATCAGTTCCGACTCGGCCTAATTCAAAAGCTCAAGAGCTTCCACTGGCTCGAGGCACTATCCCATGATGCTCCGGGAAGATAACCCAGATCTTGCTTGCAAGATAAAGCATAACATCGTGTAACAATGAATCAACTTGTGAGAAGGAAACCCAGAAGGGAATCAGAGACTCCATATTCCAATTAAAAAATAGAATTATTCGCCCAATCCTCAAGGAGTGGAGGAAGGGGAAGGAAGGTGGGATGAAAAAATGAAGGCGAGATGGACAACAAACATGGAATGTTATGGTGAGTACATAACTTCTTAATGTTATGTTGTCCTATCTTGCCTTCATTCTATGCTGGTTGAGACAGTGTCCCTAGCACCTTTCTTGGGTGGCTCAAGGGAATAAACTCTTCAGAACAGTGGACCCAAAGGAAGCCCTGTTCTGGGAGGCCACATCTACTTTGTAATGAGTGATAAAGGTACGAGGTCTTACCCATGGGGCTGCTGCACAAATAGAATCTAAAGGGAGTGTGGCCTGGAAGGCAGAGCAAGTTGCAATAGCTCTGGTGGAATGGCCCTTCAATCTGTCTGGTAACTGTCTGTTTTGAGCAGTATATGTGAACGAAATACAATATGTGAGCCATTTCGACAGTGTCACCTTAAAGACTGGCAATCCTTTTTTTTCCTGAAAAAGACAAAGAATGGTCCAACTTTCTGAAATCTTTAGTTCTATGCACATAGAAGCGCAACTGCCTATGTACATCCAACTGGTGTAGGATATATTCTGCCTTGTTACCATAGCTTGGGAAAAATACAGATAAATTAATAGATTGATTTAGATTGGTCTCCGAGCACACCTTGGGTAGAAAGGATGGAGAAGTACACAAGGAAACTCTGTCTGTAAAAAACTATGTAAAGAAGGCATGTAGAGCTTGGAGTTTCGATACTCATCTGGTGGAGGTAATGGCCACCAAGAAAAGTATCTTCCATGACAAAAACTTTATGTCACATGATGATACAGGTTCAAAGGGAGGCAAAATTAAGGAGGATAGAACAAAATTTAGATCCCATGGAGCCGGAGGTTCCCTGACTGGAGGTCTTAGCAGGAAAGTCCGTTTTAGAAGGGCCTTACACAGTTTGTGGGACATGATTTTTAGCCCCATTTCACCAATATGAAAGTTGGACATAGAGGCTAGCTGGACTTGCATTGTAGCTGCTGCCACCCCCCTCGTTATAAAATGTAGCAAGGAATTCTAGCACTGCAGTGATGGGAGCCATAAAGGGATCTATATTGTTCTCAGAGGCCCAGTGTGAAAATCTTTTCCATTTGCTAGAGTATAGTTTTCTGGTAGAAGGCTTGTGAGAAGAAATCAAAATATGTTTAACTGCCAGGGAGATGTCATGGAACCTGGCTATTTCTGGAACTGGAGCAGCCACGTGGTCAACTTTAGGGTTTGGATTGATGGATGGAACGTCCCCAACGAATGGGTCAGGTCTGGAACTGGGTCCATGAACCATGCTCCTCTCTGAGATGGGTCCACAGAAAAGGGAACCAAATTTGCCGAGGCCAGTATGGAGCAATGAGAAACTGCTGCTCAACATGATGGCTTTCTGAAGAACCTTGGGTATCAAGGGAAAAGGAGGGAAGGTGTAAAGTAATCCCAAGGGCCAATCGTGTAAGGGCACATCCCTCAGTGACTTCCCTGGAGGGGGAATCAAGGCAAAGTAGCTGGTGCATTTGGCATTCATGGATGTGGTGAAAAGGTCACAGCAGGGCTGACCCCATTTGTGGAAAATCTCCTCCACAACCGTTTGTTTTAGGGACCACTCGTGAGGCATCAGAACGGCTCTGCTGTTTGTCCGCTATCACGCTGGATTTCCCCAGGATGCACACTGCTGTCAGAAATCATTGAAAAGTGACAGCCCATTGCCATACACTTTGTGCCACTTGACAAAGGGTAAGATTTGGTTCCTCCTTGTTTATGTACCACACTACTGACATGTTGTCTGTCTGAATTGCAATAGTTCCTTTGGGAGAGTGTCCAAGAATGCTTGCAACCTGTACAGCACCGCTCTCATCTGTAGAACACAGATATGCAAGCAGTTCTAATGTTCCTGCCAGATGCCTTAGACAGTCTTTCCCAGATAATGCCACACACCATCTGAGAAGCATCCGTGGTCAGTGTGGCTGTTGGATGTGGAAAAACAAACGGACGCCCCGAAGTCAAATGAGTCATTTGAAGCCACCACCGTAGGTTCTTTTTGCATGAGTCTGTGATCATGATCTTGTGTGACAGTGGTATTTCTTTCATGGACCGCTGGGAGAAAAGTAACCATTGAAGGACTCGTGTAAACATGCTAGAGGTTCTAAAATTATAGCAGCTGCCATGGTGCCCAGAACCAGCACGAGTGTCTTTGCTTGTACTTTTCTTTTGGATATCAAGCTAGTGATTTGATGGTGTAGGAATGTAATCCTTTCGAGGGTAAGTTTGGTCAACATTTCCCTTAAGTCTAACTCTGCGCTAACAATATAAGACACTGTGAAGGCAACAAGGCAGATTTTTTTGAAGTTTATTCTAATGCCTAGCTTAGTACAGAGATGAATGGTTTTGTCCCTTCCTTGCACTAGTAGATTGTTGGTGGTTAGGAGTCAGTCGTCTCAAGTGAGCCGTAACCACCGTCATGTATTTGAACACACTGGGAGCTGTAGTGAGACCAAAGGGCAGGTATCGAAACTGGTAATAACTGGCTTCCAGCCGAAAGCATAAGTGTCTCCTGGATTGCCTGTCCATTTTTATGTGGTAGTACGCATCCTGGAGATCTACTGAGCACATTCAATAGCCTTTCCCCAGAAAGGGGAATATCGACTGCATTGTCACCATCTGGAATTTTGATTTCTTGAAGGACTTGTGTAATCTGCTAAGATCCAAAATGCGTCTCCAGTCCCTTGTCATTTTTGGAACTAAAAAGAACCTTGAGTAAGTTCTGGATCCAATCTAGTCTGCGAGGACATTTTGGATGACTTTTTTCTAGCAACTTCTGTACCTCTAATGTTGCATGGGCCCTTTGACTGGGTGAAATATCTGGGACGGACTGTTTTCCAAGGGGTGAGTGGAAAAGGGTATAAACTTCTGGATATGATCGTTTGTACCCATTTTTCTTGTGTGATTTGTAGCCAGGCATTTGGGTACTACGATAACCATCCCCCGACTGCCTTAAGAGATGGACAGGCAGACCTCCACTCAGGAGCTCTGAAAAGGTTTTCCAAGGAAAGAATCCTAGTCACCCTGGTTCTGTGGACCCCCTCTGCAGTGAGGTCGCTATCTTCCATTGTTAATTCCCCCTGTGCCCGTGGGGGAAGAGTCATCATGTGCATCAGGAAATAACTCTTTGGGACTTGCAGAACCACACCCCCCCCCCACTGACCTTTGGGATGAGGTCTAGTGGGGATGGAAAAACCGAGCCCCCTATGGCAGAGTATTTCCCTACTGTTCACACCTGGTCAAGGTCTCTAACTTTGGGCCCAAACAATGACAAGCCATCAAATGGGGTATTAGTGAAGGAAGACTTGAAGGGTTCAGAAAAGTTACATAGACGCATCCAGGAATGTCTCCTTAAAGAAATACCTGTACCTGCTGCTCTGCCCACTCCATCGGCTGCATATGAAATCAGTCACAAGGAGGAGTTAAACACGGAGTTTAAGGTAGACAGCTGAGAGTTAACTTTATCTGAAACCCCAGCAGCTACATTACCCTCAAGGGTATCTCCTAAGCTCTTTCAGGAGATCCCTTTGTAGTCTCATAAAATATCAAGTAATTCAGCGACTGAAGTGTAAATGTCGCTGAAGAAAAGGTACACTTTCCATACAAGTCCATTGTCCAAGAGTCTTAACTCAGTGGATGAACAGATGAGGAAGTTTCTGACTATTCCTTTTTGGTGGCCGTTGCCACCACATCATATACTTAGACACCTTTGGTTAAAAAATCCCTCACTGTTGGTGCTGTAATAAATTTGTTAGGCCTCCTCAGAACAAGCTTCACTGCATCTGGAGGGGCCCACGCTTTCCGAACAATCACATTCATCAATTGGTCAAAAGGTAGAAACACCCAAGCGGATGAAGGGCGAGACCCAAAAGCTTCCAGGTATAGACTCATCCTCAGAAGGATTGGTGGGCTTCCAGCCACCCATCTGTTTAAGAATCTCCAGGATGTCTGCAAAGGAGACATCTTCAGAGAGGGACTGTGGTGACCCTTCCGAATAATCCAGGACGGTGCCTGAGGTGATAGACTCATCCGGGGAGTCTATGTGGCACCTCTTGCACAATCTCTTCCAAGGGACCTCCTCTGAGGAGTACTCTGGAGAAGTTTCAGAAGAGATGGTCTCACCCACAGGAGCTTCCTGGGGCTTAGGGTCTCTGTGCTTGCGGGAGGGGGGGGGGAGAGTACTCGAACCCGAAAGTGGAGCCTTTGGAGGTGACAGCACTCTCTTCCATCAGCTCAAAAGCCCCCTCACCCCTCTCCAAGGAGGTCCCTGGCTATAAAGAACGGAAAGACCAACCCTGAAGCAGAGTGGTCGGCTCCAAAGCTGATATAGGAGCCAAGCTCAACTGTGCCAAAGCCCCGGGAGAATCAGCTCAGACGGCTGTCTGATTCGACTCTCCTTCCTGGACCCGACGGGAGAACGTCGGCTCCTAGACTCCTCAGACTCGGACAGAATTGAGGTAGCCAGAACAGATGTCAGAATCGATGATCCTGTTGGAGGTGTCTACTCCAACACTTCCACAAATAGATATAGATATTTATATATATATCTATATAAATATATATCTATATAAATATATATCTATATATACATATCTATATCTATATATATATATATATATATATATATATATATATATATATATATATATATATAGATAGATAGACATTTATATATATATTTATATAGATAGATATAAATATATATGTAGACAGATTACATATATATATATATATATCTATAAATATATATATGTCATCATCATCTTTCGGCTGTTCCCGTTAGGGGTCGCCACAGCACATCACCTGTTTCCATTTCTTCCTGTCCTCTGCATCTTACTCTGTCACACCAACCACCTGCATGTCCTCTCTTACCACATCCATAAACCTTATCTTAGGCCTTCCTCTTTTCCTGTTACCTGGTAGCTTCATCCTTAGCATCTTTTTCCCAATATACACAGCATCCCTGCTCAGCACATGTCCAAACCAACGTAATAGTGCCTCTCTGGCTTTGTCTCCAAACCTTCCAACCTTCATGATTTACCATCCCCTACATCATCCAACCCGCTCTCCCTCTCATTCTCTTCATTCATCAACCCCTCAAAGTACTCTTTCCATCTCCTCAACACACTCTCCTCGCTTGTATGTTTCAGCTCATTATCCTTTATCACCTTTACCTGCTGCACATCTTTCCTAGCTCGGTCTCTCTGTTTAGCCAATCAGTACAGGTCCTTTTCTCCCTCCTTAGTGTCCAACCTTTCATACAACTCTTCATATGCCTTATCCTTAGCCTTTGCCACCTCTCTCTTTGCCATGCACCTCATCTCCTTATACTCCTGTCTACTTCCTTCATCTCTCTGGCAATCCCACTTCTATGCCAACCTATTTCTCTGTATACTCTCCTGTACTTCCTCATTCCACCACCAGGTCTCCTTGTCGTCCTTCCTCTGTCCAGATATGATACCAAGCACCTTTCTAGCCGCCTCCCTTACTAGCTCTCCTGTAGTTACCCAGCTATTTGGCAACACTAAACTGCCACCCAGTGCCTGCCTTAACTCATCCCTGAACTTCACCTCACAATTACCCTTTTTCAAATTCCACCAGTTGATCCTTGGTGCTGCTCTCACACACCTCCTCTTCTTGATAAGTCATCCTACAAACCACTATCTTATGCTGTCTAACAACACTTTCTCCAGTCACCACTTTACAGTCTCCAATCTCCTTCAAACTGGCCCTCCTAACTGGCCCTCCTACATAAGATATAATCCACCTGTGTGCATCTTCCTCCACTCTTGTATGTCACCCTATGCTCCTCCCTCTTGTTAAAATACGTATTCACCACAGCCATGTCCATCCTTTTTGCAAAATACACTACCATCTGACCTTCTGCATTCCTTTGCTTAACACCATACCTACCCATCACTTCCTCATCCCCTCTGTTCCCTTCACCAACATGCCCATTGAAATCTGCTCCAATCACCACACTCTCACCCTTGGGTACAGTCATCACCACTTCATCCAATTCACTCCAAAATTTTTCTCTCTCATCCATTACACACCCAACTTGTGGAACATACGCACTAACAACATTCATCATTACACCATCAATTTCCAGCTTGATAAACTTCACTCTATCAGACACTCTTTTCAACTCCAAAACACTGTCAGCATACTGTTCCTTCAGAATAACTCCTACGCCATTCCTCCTCCCATCCACACCATGATAAAATAATTTGAACCCAACTCTGATACACCTAGCCTTACTCCCCTTCCATTTGGTCTCTTGCATACACAATATACTAACCTTCCTTCTGTTCATCTTATCAGCTAGCTCTCTCTCTATACCAGTCATACTGCCAACACTGAAAGTTCCGACCTTCACTACCACAGTCCTAGCCTTTCTCCTCTCCTCCTGCCTTCGGCCATGTCTTCCGCCTCTTCTCCTCCTTCGGCCAACAGTAGCCCAATTTCCGCCAGCACCCTGCAGGCTAAAAGTACTGGTGGCGGTCGTTGTTAAACCGGGCCTCAACCGATCCAGTATAAAAATTTTTCTTGGTGACTGCATGAAATGTTTTGGCGAAGTTTTACGCTGGATGCCCTTCCTGACGCAACCCTCCCCATTTATCCAGGCTAAATATCCAAATACATATATCAATATAAATAAATATCTAAATATATATCTATATCTTTTAGTTATGTACTTAAATTATGCATGAAATATCCTCACTAAAAAAACT